>NC_056524.1:214974086-214990985 GCF_019175285.1 Sceloporus undulatus
CATCATCATCATCATCATCATCATCATCATCATCATCATCATCATCATCATTGATGATCATGTTTTTGCCTTGCCACAGTTCCATATTGACCCTGGGCTGTTTATAGTGAGATGAAATGTATTTTCTGCCATGAGTTGGAGCATCCCAGCTTCTTTTTGCTCCAGTTTTTAGCCCCTTAATTTTGCTTTCCACCTGGTTTTGCCTTGTGCATCATCTAAACACCCCACCTTCAATGTGGCTAGAAGCTGCTTAAAGAAGATTTCCACACTTGCCTGCATCTCTGCTAAAACACACCTGAAACGTCGTTCAAAGGTGGAGGAAGTGCGTATGTCTGGAATCCAGGTGCACTTCCTCAATTGTCATGGAAATGTCACTCCCTCTAGTGTTGCTGAATCATCGCAAGGGGAGCATTCATAGGAAATCTGCTCCCCGGGAATGATCCAGGGAGGCTAAGGAGGGAGCGACGTTTCCCTGACGATCGAGGAAGCGCGCCTGTGCCAGACACGTGTGCTTCCTCCACCTGTGAGTGACATTTCAGGGACATTTTAGCAGTGATGCAGGCAAGTGTGGAAATCTTCATGGAAATGTTGCTCCCTCTAGCGTCCCTGAATCATTGCAAGGAGAGCAGATTTCCTATGAATGCAAAGTCCGCTCCCCAGGAATGATTCAGGGAAGCTAAGGAAGAAGCTAAGCTACCTTCTCTTGAAAGGCATGGTGACAATTTTTAAATACTAAAATCAACAACCTGAGGCTCCCTGGATATTGTTGTACTCCACCTTCCATCATTCCTGACTGTTGGTCCTATTGGTTGAGGTCCGTACAAGCTGGAGTTAAACAACATCCAGAGGGCCACAAGTTGCCCACAGATGTTATCCACGGAGGGTCCTAGAGTCAAACCCTGGCGGATACCAAGGGCCCACTGTATACATGTTGCAAGCTCCACTGGCTTTTTCATCAGGCAAGGTGGTAAAAGCCATACAGAAGGGAAATAATGAAGATCTTAGTCATAGGCCTGCATTTTGTTGTTCTCAGTTCAGATGGTATGGAAGAGTTACTCTTGCAGGCTAAAGAATGTAGGCCGAGCCAGTGGAGCTTTGAAAGTTTGCAACATGTATATTGTGCATTTTGGTTGGTCCAATAAAGGTATCATTGCTTGGTGGATTTTGGATGTTGTTGGACTTTGCTATATGGCCAACGCAGCTAACCCTGGATATATTTTCTGAGTTTGAAGTGCAAAAGTAGTTTTCACTCAGATGGCTCAGACTCAAGGAGAGGAGAGGGGAGGGTAGAACTTTGCCCTTCTCAGTAGGTTCTGGCAAAAGCAAATGGCTACAGCCTCTTCTAGTTTGTTTGTTCTTTCTCATTAATAACTTTCGTTGTATTGACCACACATTGGTGTTACTTGGCCATGTGTTCCAGTTTTCATTTATGAGATATTGGAGGGTTTGCAGTTCTCACCAATCTAACCAGAACCAGCTCTGACATGCTCTTTATGGGACAGAATTAATGCTAATGCTGCATTTGTGCAAAAGATTAGATTAGTTTTTTTCAGGGTCATGAAGGCCACACATTCCTCCGCTTTTCTTCATGCCTTATTGGCCACATTGTAAGATTCCATTATATTCCATAACTTCTCAATGAGAAAGGCAGCAAGTGCCAGAGGCATGGTATGAAAACAATACTGCAGCATCATAAAATATGATGCTATGTTTGCTTTACAGATGAGTTGTGCCAGTAGAAACTTTCAGGGCAGCAATATTAGGTTTTAATATAACAGGAAGGTTCTTTGTCATCAGCAGGTGGACAAGAGTAAGCCTGTTCAGATAAAATAGCACTGCACAATAAAAATGATGATTACATCTTTTATACCAATCAGCACCATTGTTTTCTCACTTCCTTAAGGCTTTTTAAAAGCAGAAAAATCAACAGACAAACACAGAGCTTGTATGCACAGTAACTGCATGTGCTTTCTCTTATGCTTCTAGTTTTTGCGGATGGTAGAAGCTTGTTCCAATTTCCTCAATGAAGCTCTTCACCCGGAAAACTGTGTTGGGATTCTGAGACTTGCTGACGCTCATTCACTTGATAAACTGAAGCAGCAGGTCAAGAGCTACATTATCCAGAATTTTACTCAAGTACTGAATTATGATGAGTTTTTAGAGTTGCCGGCAGATGTCTTGCATTGTATGCTAAAGAGTGATGACCTTGGTGTCACCGAAGAAGCTCAAGTGTTTGAGACAGTTATAAGCTGGGTGCATTACAAGAAAGCAGAACGACTCCCACTCTTGTCTTATGTTCTGGAAGGTGTCCGGCTGCCCCTTTTGGACCCTTGGTACTTTGTAGAGACTGTTGAGGCTGACCCACTCATAAGGCAGTGCCCTGATGTCTTTCCTTTGCTTCAAGAAGCCAGAATGTACCATTTGTCAGGGAACGAGGTGAGTAAATCAAAGCAAAATAAAACAAACAGCCCCCCTGCCCTGGGAATCGAGAATCGCAAGAGAGTAATTCTATGAGGTTAATAGCCAAATGGCTTTTGGTTGCTTCCATAACTGTGGTAACAGTATTGAGAGAGGTATTATTACCTATTATTATTAGTCTCTTGCAGCAAACCAAGAGAGAGACTTCTAGATATAAACTTGTATGGCCTCACCATTCCTATTCCCCTACCTTCCCATTTTTATTTATTTATTTACTTATTCATTTGTTTATTTAATTGTGTGTTAATAACTGTGTGTTAACACAAAAATCCTTACCCAGACTGCATCTGCCCACCATTTTAACAGCCATGGTTCAATGCTATGGAATTGTTGGAATTGTAGTTTTATGAGACATTAACCTTCTCTGTCACAGAACTCTGGTGCCACAACAAATTACAAATCCCAGAAATGGCATTGAACCATGGCAGTTAAAATGGTGTCAACCTGGATTATTGCTGTAATGTGGATGCAGCCATATATTTGTCTCCTTTCCCCCCTCAGTCTCTCAAGTGTTGTGTTGTCTATTTTAACACATGAGGAGGGACATGCACTAGTTTCACCACCTCGATAATAGCTTTTCACGTGTGGACAGTAAGAATCTGGGGACCTTTCATACCACAAAATTCTAGCATTATGATCCCACTTTAACTTTCATGGCAATATCCTATGGAATCCTAGGGATTGCAGAGGTTTTTTGGGTGGTGATGGTGTGATTTAGAATTCACAACCAGAGAGATCCAGTGGCTAATGAAACTATGGCAGGGTACAGACCTTCCAAAAAGGGCGGTCTGCCCGTGCCTTGTTTTGCTGCGTGAGGAAGCTACAGCGGACAAACCGCACGGTTTCCTCACGCAGCAAAAAGAACCCGCAAAAAGCAGGTTCTTTTTGTGGCACCATTGTGACGCTGCAGTGCGCCAATGGTGCATTTGCGATGTCACAATGGTGTTGCGACGTGCGGACGCTAAGCATCTGTTGTGTCAAAATGGTGGTGCCCATCTGTACATGGCGCTGCCATTTTGACGCCCTTGTCACGTGCGAGGGGTGAGGGGTGTCTGGAAGCGCCGGCCCTCGCATGTTATGAGGGCGCCCTATTACGCCCGTCTGTCCTGAGCCTATATACTCCAGGGTTTCATATGATACAGCCAAGGCACTTAATGTGGAATCACAGTGTTATCATTTTGCAGTGTGAAAGAGTTCTTGGAGAGACTTCTCTATGCATGGAATTTTCACTTTCAATATCAGTGGAAGGAAGGGGCAGGGTTAGCATACTCCTTGCCTCAAGTGTTAAACTAAAATAGATAACAAGATATGGTTAAATGAACACATAGATATCATATCTGCCAACTGTCCTGATTTGGCAGGAACAGTCCCAATTAATCCTCTCTTGTCTCACTGTCTCATTGCTTTAAAGAATAACTCACTTTCTCTTTCCTCCTCCCACTTTCTCCCTTTCCCTTTGGCTGCAAAATGATTTCAAAGTGCAAAGTAGTTTGCACAGTACTCAACTCAGTGGAGGAAGAGGACAGGAAGGGATGGAGTCTTGCAATTCCCAGTAGGCTCAGGCATCTTCAAACTGCTACAGTCTCTCCTAGCTTCTTGTTCTTCCTCATTTATAATTTTTCCCATTTTGACTACACTTTGGTGTTGCTTGTCCACACATATTCCTGTTTTCATCTGTGAAGTGTTGGAAGGTATGAAATATGTGTACACTACTGTGGATAACACTTCATTCATGTTGCAAAGTGGACCCTAGTCTACAAAAAACTTATGCCATAATAAAGCTAGTCAATCTAACATTTCACAAGACAATTTCTTACAGTTTTCCCTATTCCTAATCTATTATCAGTTTTCAGTTATAAAAGTGTTTAATGTCAGTAAATGGGAATTTGACCATTGCCAATACCCTCTCTCCTTGATCATCTTTTAAGTACAGATCTGGAGAAAGAAAGGTGTATGATACTTGTAGTTTAGATCTGGAAGCTGATACTGGAAAAAGTAAAATTCTGGAATCATTATAATATGAAATTGATTGTAAATGTCAAAAATATTGTGAAGAATTAGAGTACAAAGAACAATCTTTGAAGGAAGAGAAAGTCACAACCCTATATAAACATACAATAAGGTGTAAATAAATAAATACTAATTTTATATCATGCCAATACTAATAATTTTATTGAGTTGGCTTTAATAGTCAATTATACAAAGAAATCATTTCAGAATCGAAACATTGACTCAGAAACTGTACTGTCTCAAATAAAAAGCAGAAACAAAGCTGGGTGTCATTTTCATAAATAATGTGGGGAATAACACAGAAGCTTGTAAAACCATACAATGTAAGGTCAGGTGCAGAAAAGTATGTACGGTAGTTTTCCAGCACCATTGGCAGCTGGTGGTTCCAATGTCAGTGGGGCAGATAATCCGCTTTGTGTTTTAGTCTGAATTTTAAGGTATTTCGGCATCCAAGGTACTGAACTTACTTGAGGAACTAAAAATGTGCTTCTTTTAGAGCTGACCTAAAACCTGAAATGAATTAACCACTTCATTTGGCACAGAAGCCATCGCTCCCTAGCACCACCTTCTGAAAATGATCTGCCAGACAGGGGTGAAACTGTCAGAATGAAGTGCTCTGGACCCAGCCCCAGTAATTTGTACAAAAGCTGCTTCAAGGACCAGGAAAATTTACAGAAGAGTACTCAGCCTGCTTTTGAGCAACAAAGAGCATGACAACTGACTGTTTTAGTGTACAATTAGGCTGGAAACAGATGAGTTTAAAACAGTGATTCTCAATCTTCCCTTCAGATTTCTAGATTTTAACTCACATAATTTCTGCCCATTACCCACACTAGCTGATATTTCTGAGAGTTGAAGTCTCCAAACATCAAGAGCAGCAGTGGGCTGCATATGGATCCCTGTTTTCCCCCTTTAATAAAGGAATCTTTGCTCCCAAATCCTTCTAGGGGTTGGGAGGACAATTTTGTCATTTTTTGCCTCCATTTCAGGCCCAGCAGAGGCCTTTTTTCTAACAGGAATTGAACTGAAAATGGACTTCTGTCATTTAATATTGTACAAAAGCATCTCATGTACTTAAAATGGCTCAGGGGTGAAATTGCCCCATGCCTGCTACAAATTTTGATATTTTTGTGAGAGTGCAATGGGTATGGCCCTCTGCATTCTCTTGGAGGGCTAATGCACTATCCTGATCCCCAACAAGTCACCCACTCCTGATATAATAGAGAGATCTTGTAGCATCTTTGAGACAAACTAAAAGAAAGAAGCTGGCAGCATGAGCTTTCGTGGACTAAAGTCTACATCCCCTAATGCATCTGAGGAAGTAGACTTTAGTTTATGAAAGCTCATGCTGTCAACTTCTTTCTTTCAGTTAGTCTCAAAGCTGCTACAAGATCTCTCTATATACTGATTCTACAAACTAAAACAGCTATGTCTTTGAATTCTACTCCTTTGATGCCTGATCTAGAATGATCAAAACTTGAAAAGCCCTGGTGTAGATAATCAGTGTCACCCAAGAGACTATCTGGAGCTAAATGGCCAGCTGCCTCTTTGACCATTTTTCCCCCAAATAGAAAGTTAATGAGCAGCCTGTTCATACCCTCCAACTGACCCGGTTTGGCAGAATTAATCTCAATTAATCCTTTACAGTACTTTCCCACAGTTCAGCTGCTTTTAACATGTCTCTGTTTCTGTCTCCTCCTGCCACTTTCCACCTTTGTCCTCAGCTTGCTTTAGTTGCTGCAAACAGTTCAAAGTGGAAAAGCTGGCCAACTCAATTAATTCACAGGGGAGAGAGGAGGGGGAGGAATCTTGTCCTTCCTAAACTAAAGACATAAATTCTACAGTTTCTTTGCTTAAAATAGTAGCCATGAATGTTCTTATTCATTAATAACATTTGCCCTCTTGTTGCCAAGCCACAAGTGTCCCTGTTTTCATCTGTGAAATGCTGGAGGGTATGCAGTCTGATATCTGGCATAATCCCTAGGGGCGAAGATGAGTTTGTTTAAGCGTGACTATACAAACATATCCTTCAAGGTATCAAACAACTATATTTTCCTTTTTAGTCTGTTTTTCCCCTTGAGCTTTACAAAGCTGAGTGTGGTAGTTTTATGATACATTCACATTTTGAATGCATTCTTTTGAGAAACTATAACTGAAGTCTGAATGTGTGCAGGCACTCTTAAAGTGTACAGAATTTCTTGAAGGTTTAAGGGAGTAATTTACTGGAAGGGAAGATGGACTTTTAAAAGAATGTCAGAACTTACAGATCTGTATAAACTCTTGCTTTCCTTTAGATAATTTCAGAAAGAACAAAGCCCAGGATGCATGAATTCCAGTCAGAGGTCTTTATGATCATAGGTGGCTGCACAAAGGATGAAAGATTTGTATCAGAAGTAACTTGCCTTGATCCTCTAAGGCGTAGTCGTCTGGAAGTAGCAAAACTGCCAAACACAGAACAAGAAATAGAGAGCGAAAATAAAAAATGGGTGGAATTTGCTTGTGTTACATTAAAAAATGAACTCTACATATCAGGTAAGGAACACAACAATGTTCATGGGAAAGAATTAAGAAGGAATTGCAGCATACTTTATGGCAGGTGTGGAAAATTTCCAGGAGTCAAGAGGTGGCGCCATTCTCTCTCCAGGATACTGGAAGAAGGGTCAGTTCTGGTTTTGAAAAGAAAAGATCTAAATCAAAATTCCTATGTAAAATTAGCACAATACCTGAAAACGGTCATGAACATCCAGTAGTATCCCCTTGAGCAGGAATGGAAAAATGTGGACTGTGGACTGTATGAGTCCCACTGAATAACATGCATTTCTAAGGGGCCTTTTATATCCTTCCTTCCCCACCTCAAGCCCTCATACTCCCCATAAAAAGAAATCATCACAAATGGGTAGATTTCCATTCACTTAAGTAGCCCCTCTCCTCAAAGTGGGGAAACTTCAAAACATGCAAATGAAAAGTAAAACCTTTGATTTCAGTTTTAAATTATTTTCAGGCAGTGCCACCATATGTGGGCATTTCCACACCCTTTGCAGTTGCCAGCTTCTGTTCTAGATGTTCTGGAGAGGTGATTAGTCAATTTCTTGGTCACCATTTTGGGAGAATGGGCTTCTTAGCATCTTTTGATTTGTATCAGTGCTAGAGGTATAGCTATTGTGGGGAGGGCAAAATATGGACATTGCCCTCCCAAATAAGAATTCTGCCTCACTAATGAAATTTTCCTTCAGTTCCCATATTTCTAGCATTTCATTAATTAAAACCTCATTTGAACATTTTGAAATAACAACTTAGGCATTCAAAGGAAAAGTACAATTCCCAAGACAATGTGAACACAACAAATATAATATTCTGGGTGTGAACAGCCAAAATAAAGCTGCTTCGAGTCACAGCTTGAGGCATGGTTGTTTCATGATGCATGAGTCCTAGAGTCCGAAAGCCACACACTAAAGCCATGCTTCAGTCTCTTAGGGCTGGAGCGTGGCTTTGGTGCGACTTCAGGACCTTTAGGACGCATGCATCATTGAAAACACCATACCTCCACTGTGACTCGAAGCCGCTTTATTTTGGCTGTCTGTAACAGGCCGAAGGTAATATTCATTTGGTGGGTCAGATTTTTAGATGAGGTGGCAATGTCCTCATTTTGCCCCCCTTTCTCATAGCTACACCCCTGAGTACTTTTTCAGATTAACATTTTGCCCTGCTTGCCTTGCAACCCTGAGGGTTAACTGAAAGAACAGTAGTTGAGAGAATCTTTGGGTTGTAGTGAGGTTCATGGGCTAGCCGCTAGACAGACATAAATTTTGGAGGATGATACTTTTAATATTTTTGGTCTGGATGTGCAAGATCCTAGGAAACTTTCTCGAGTTTGGTATATTCCACTTATTGTGAGGAGGAAAAGAGACACAGCATGAAGTTTGGAATATAATTCATCCATCAAACAAATGGATCCAGATTGAATATTTGAAAGTTGGAAGATGGAGACACAAAATGGCCGTCTTGGGTGGCAAAGTATATGTGCTTGGTGGTTTTGATGGTATACAGCGAATCAGCAGTGTGGAGACTTATGATTCTTTTCACAACTGTTGGTCAGAGGTAAAGTTCAGATGTACTTTCAGTAGTAGTGAAACAAGAAAAAAACACTAAAGTAAAGATATTATACTATCAGGGTTTAACCGATAGGCAAATAATGTTTTCAAATGACATAGAATTCATACCCTCCAACTACCCTGATTTGAAAAGGAAATTCTCTGTCATCCCACTTTTTGCTGCTTTAAAAGTCCTGTTTCTCTCTCTTCTACTTTCATTCTTTTCATTGGCGTATTAGTTGCTACAAACTGAGTTCACAGTGCAAAATAATTTGCACTCAGTTTAGCAACAGTGAGATGATAGGAGACAGAATCTTGCCCTTCTTAGTAGACTCGGGCAAAGCAAAACTGTTGCAGGCTCTACTAGCATATGTATTCTTCCTCATTGAACTCCATAGGGTTTGCTTATGGTAGAATGTGTGTTGGATTGCATTGTAAAAAGCAATGTTATTTCACTAATTAGATCCATAATACTTCAGGGTGTGTGTGAGAAGGTAGATCTGGTTATAGTGGTTATTTGGTGTTTGTGGAAGATTTGCTAGGTTTTTCTAACTCTCAAATGCAACAACAAAAATAACTTCACGTCCTGAATTATACTGTTGAAATTAAGAAGTGTTGCATAGATGAGGAGGTAATAAGTTTTTGCACAGAAGCAAGTTCAAAACAAATTCCAGGGTTCTGTATTCATTAATTGTGTGTCTTTTCCACTAAGTTCTAGTTTGCACTAGGGCCTAGTGAAAAGCAAAATAAATTCTGCTGCATTCTTAAAGTTTCTCTATCCCTAATATTCTTCATAATTAAGTAGTCAACACAGATACCACATGGTTTGCTTATATATTCAAGTTTTTTTGTTACTGATTTGCGTGTTTAAATTTGGTTTAGTTTCTAACTGCACACAGACTGAATTATCCCTTTTGTCTGCAATGTGATATTATCATTGAAGACATTCAGACATTGTGATGTCTGCTGTTGGAATCCAATCTTATAAGAATACCACAGAGTCCAATCTTCATGTAGGGCAGTAAGTATATCTTCCTTAGGCTACTGAGCCAAGCCAGTCCCAGGAGAGTGAGATGGGAAGAGAGAACAATCAAACCCTCTCCAACCCTCTTAATAGTATATATACACTACAGCTGATATGACTAAGGGCTGTATCTTAAAGGTACCTTACATCACATCTCCCTTTCATGGAATATAAAAACAATTATACACTTTAGAAATAATACCTTGTATACAGAATTTTAAAAACATAAGTAGAAACCTAATACAAGAAATACTATTTCTCATTGACCTAACTTACACAAATCATAAAAAGCCACCTTAGGGCCAAGGTGCATTTTCAGGAGTTATCTCTCTGGCCTAAACACTGGTCTACCATATGATGTTATTTATGTTGGTTGCCTATCTGTTGTTGATGTTTCCACCTCATCATTATTCTCAGAATAATGGTTCCCACCATATCCATTGGTTATGCATCTGGTCTTACACTTCTGTCTCTGATAATTTCTGGCATCCGTTTTCTTAATTGGCGTCTATTACGCCGTATATCCTCATTAAGAGTCTTTATTTGGTATGACCGTGGTTGTTTACATCTTTCTATCACTGTGGCAGGAAGCCATCTTTCCTTGTGGTCATTAGATTGCATCCAAACTGCATCTCCCTCTTGTAAAGGTTGAAGTGATCTAGCTGTTCGATCATAAAAATGTTTTTGTCTTTGTTGAACTCTTTGTAGATCCTGATGCACATTAATAGGAATCTTAGGGCATAATAAACCAGTTGTTATGGAGTTTACTTCTCCAACATCCTGCCCATCAACATTTGTGCGGGCGAATTGACAACCTGTGCTGGTGTATTGCGATATTCCAACAATGCTAGATGTAATCCCCACCCGCCTTCTTTACTTTGTTCATAAGCTGTTTGATAGACTGAATTGCTCGTTCTGCCATACCATTAGATTGTGCATATCCTGGGCTACTAAAGCATTGTTCAAAACCCCCATTCTTAGCAAATGTTTTAAATTCTTGACTAGCAAATGGCATGTTATCACTCACCACTATTCTTGGTATTCCATGGCGAGCAAACACAGACTTAAGCCTACAAATTACAGTTTTTGCAGTTTTATCAGGTAGACTTATTATTTCTGGACATGTGATGTCTGCTGTTGGAATCCAATCTTATAAGAATCCACACAGAGTCCAATCTTCATGTAGGAGCAGTAAGTTTATTCATCCTTAGGCTACTGAGCACAGCCAGTCCCAGGAGAGTGAGATGAGGAAGAGAGAACAATCAAACCCTCTCCAACCCTCTTAATAGTATATATACACTACAGCTGATATGACTAAGGGCTGTATGTTAAAGGTACCTTACATCACAGACATTACATCTTAGTTGAGTTTATCTAGCATCCCTATGATTCCTTGAAATATATATTTTTATCAGAATAGAAAATTAAGGTGAAAATGGATCATATTTTCTAAAAATCATATTATAAAAGTATTTCTTTCTTTTGTATATATATATGCCTGTGTGTGTGTGTGTGTGTGTATTTAGGGAGCCACATTTTATGGTCTACAACTCATATAAATCCACCTCAGTAAGGCCAGTGATAGTGGACTGTTCCCCAAAATATGGAGGGACAAAAAGTCACTCCCTGCCTGTGATGTCCTGCCAGGACTGATTAACTTTCCCCTGCATTTTCTTTCACATTGGTTCAGGCCTTAGATTGTTTTAGTGTAGAAAAGTTCATTGTACTATATTAGTTTGTGGGAGGAGCTGTAGGTTTCCCCTGCATTATTTCCAGGTTTGGTTTGCCCTTTCCCAACATGCTCTGCTGTAGCTAGAGGTTTTTAGTTGGGGAGCAGACCTTGCTGAGAGCAAGCAGGCCCAGACAGCCGGAAAGGGCATTTCTTACAACTCAGCCAAATTAGTTACCATCAGCAAGAAAATAGAGGAATTCAGGAGCTGAAAGACCCTGCACCAGCTCTATTGAGTGAGGAGAGCAAACTAACATCAGACCCAGAAAGATGACATCCAGAAGATTGCTGAACTGTAAAGTATCTTTTATTTAGAGCTGGGGAGGAGAAAACTCTTTATTTTTGTCCTTTAAATTAAATTTCCCCCCTTTTGAACTTTACATTCAGCTTCAGATCCTTTTCTGGGTATCACAGTTTGTTCTCACCAGGGTACTGGCGTTGCACACCCAAACCTGCCACCACCTTTAGTTGGGTGTGTCTTCATACTGCCACTCAGTGGAGATTTTCAGACAGGGGGAAAAAGCTGTGAATAAATGGTTTGTTGTTGGAGCACTCCTGGATCTTCACCAGATAAGTCCTGGATGAGTGCAATGTGTCTGAAAATCTTCAGTACGATTGCACGATTTTACTCCCAATTTTTTTTCTCCATCTGAAAATCTCTTGTGTTGTATTGTACTTTCAATTCCAGGTACTGTTTATCATACTGTCAACTGAGCATTAAATCCCTGGACCAGGATTGCAGAAAGAACACAGTATACTTAATAGTGCCTTGTCACCTCTGATGATTAATAGCCCATGGTACAAACTGGTGTGTGCGTCTCAATTAAAACTGAGAGAAATATAGATATTTGATGAAAAACTCACCTTTCATTTAAAACACATCATTTTCTTCTCTAAGAAAATGTTCTCTTTCCTCATCTTAAGAAATCTTCTCTAGGATTCTATTTTAGGTCTTTCCCCTTCACTTGTTTACATTCCCCTTTACTTTTGTGTTCTGCAGAGGAATTTATTCCCATGGCATCAACCACTACTTGAATATTGACAAGATTCTGCTCTTTTTTTCTTGAACAATTGCTTCTATTTTTGTCAATTCACTCTTCATATTATGTCCACTAAACTGTGTGAATGATGCTTCTTCAACTATAAAAACTAAATGCTTGGAGGCCTATCCAGATTGGGACTCTGGTGAAACAAGTAGATTCTTTAACCCTTTGCCCTTGGTAGTGGATCTATTTCCAATCAGACTTCCTTAATTAATTGTGTGAATGTTGTCATATTTACGTTCACATTGCTGTCACATTATTGTCACATTGTTGCCCTTCAGTGATCTACTCTGCACCCACTCAAGCTTAATAATAGAGAGAGCATTTTCATAAACAGTGTGGCATAGGCGATTATGAGACGAGGAAAAATCGGGGAAGAAAAAGGTATACTCCTGGCAAAGTCATGTAATTGTGCTGAAGATTTTCAGGACTTAACCCAACAAACCATTCAGGACTTAACCCAACAAACCATTCTCAGGACTTTTCCATGAATGATTTGTGATTTTTCCTGGAGTATGCCTTTGACTCTTGGCTTTTTCCCCAGCCTGATAATCTCATTAGTGAATTCTTGGTCTGGAATGAAGGGTAGTCCATCTTCAAATCTACTTCATCACTGAATGCTCTTGTACCATTAGCTAATTCTTGGCCTATCCTATCATAGTTATTAAGATAGATGATATCACCCAAGGTCCTATCGCACTGCACAGTTCTATGGTATGTATTATGGCGAAGAACTAGAGCTGGTAATTATTGCTTGCATTTTGACACCAATGCCACCTCCCACCTAAACCCCGCCTAAATCTCAGCTCCCAGCTGTGCTCAACTGGCTGATTTGAAGAGCTGGGAGCTTCCCAGTTTGCAAATCAGCCTGTTGAGCATGGTTGGGAACCGGGGTTTAGGAGGGTTTTAGGCAGGAGACAGCATCGGTGGCTAAATGCGAGTGATAAGACCTGGCTGCATCCCATAAGAGGATTCAAACTGAGAAAGGTAAGCCGGGTTTTTTAGCTGTGCAAAAAAATATGTCTTGAGGGCATTTGCTTCTTAATATTGAAAACATTCTTCTCTTCTGATTTTACTGAGAGCTAAACGACACCCTGCTTTAATACCTATTGTAGTTTAGCATCAGTTTCTTTTTACCTTCAGCTAGTATGAGTGGCCTAATTCAGATCAGGACAGTTCTGTGCAAGTGCAGACACTTTATCTCCCCACAAGTTATTTTGGACAAACACACCATGTGAGCCATAAAATGAGGAGAATTCCCCTATGTGCCACTGAAAGCCTCTCACCACCATTTTCTAGCCCATGGAGAGGATTTGAAATAAAAACTGAACAGAAGGAGAGGTTTAAATCTTGTGCATTTTCCTGTAATGTTCCTGATCTGATTTGGGCTACATGGGCTTACTTGAAGTTTTAAAAGTGATCCTACATTGCATAGGATGCATTTAACATTACATATACATTAACCATAAGACCCTGGCCTGAGTTCTCATCATTTCTCTCAAATACTCAGTAATTGTAATCTTGCTGGTGAACCAATTCTCTATCTTAACCTTTTTACCTCCGTCTTAAATTCAGTTGAGTATCCCATTGCTTTCCTTTGTCTTCTGATTATTTCTTCCCAGCCTGCTCTCTGTGTACATTCATTCAGAGTGACATAAACAGGGGGCTGTTACACAGACACGTGTACATACACAGTGTAGGAAATAAAGATTAATCATGAGCTATGTTCCATGATTTTGTTTTGCTTGGAATTAATATAGGCAGCTCCTCTCACGATCAGCGTGAGCTCATTTGGGGCAGCCAGCTACAAGAGGAAACTCTATGTGATTGGAGGAGGACCCAATGGGAAACTGGCCACTGATAAAACACAGTGTTATGACCCAGCAATGAACAACTGGAGCTTAAAAGCCCCCATGCCTGTTGAAGCAAAATGTGTCAATGCTACAAGTTTTCATGACCATATCTACGTTGTCGGTAAGTAAAACATTCATTCTCCAGTACAAATATAATTTTTCTCTGCCTTGAACTGTAGCACTAGAATTTTCCTTGAAGGATCATAGAATCATAGAATCATAGAGTTGGAAGAGACCGCAAGGGCCATCCAGTCCAACCCCCTGCCATGCAGGAAATCCAAATCAAAGCATCCCCAGCAGATGGCCATTTAGCCTCTGCTTAAAGACCTTAAATCATGAAGTGATTTAATAAAGAATTGCTTCTTGCACACCAGGGCTGAGGAACCTGTCACCCTTCCAGTGTTGATGCACTACTGCTCCCCTTGCCCCTATTATTAGGCAAACTCCATGGAGATTTTCAGACAGGGGAAAAAGCCGTGAGTAAATGGTTTGTTGCTGGAGCATTCCTGGATCTTTATTGGATAAGGCCTGGATGAGCGTGATGTTTTTGAAAATCTTCAGCACGATTGTGTGATTATGTCGGGAGTATGCCTTTTATTCCCAGCTTTTTTTCCCAATCTGAAAATTTCTTATGTGGGAGCTGATGGGAACTGGAGTCTGGCAACCTCTGGAAGGCCCCAGGCTCCTTAGTGCCAGTCTATAAAATTAAATTGCATTTTGTGGTGAGGGACCATCACTGGGAATACTGTTTAAAAAAGGGTAACTTACACTTTCCAAGTGTGTGCACATGAGAGGAATTCTTATAACAGCAGTTGGCACACACTGGTGCTGGCAATATGCTACTGGCAGTCATCATGGGTACTAGGTGGTGAATGGGCTCTCTTACAAATGGGTGAATATCAGGTTATTGTATAATAACAAGCATTATAATACTTAACTGTGGAATATTCTAGCACAAAATGTATTGCCAACCATCAACTGGGACATTTTTTAAATGGAATTGGTTAAATTGGTTAAATTGGGAGTGGGTGGGATGGGGCTATCACTGACTACTAATCATGATGGATACATGCTCTTCCCAGTACTTGAAACAGTGTGTGTCTGTACAGTATATCACTTGCTGGAGAGCATGATTGGGAGGAGCTCTTGCCTTTCTGTCCTTCTTGTGGGCTTCTTCCCAGAGGCAATTGGCTCCCCACTGAAGGAACAAGATGCTGTTCTAGATAGGCCTTTGGTCTGATTTGATATTGCCCTTCTTATGTTGTTATGATCTTATGATGCCTTTATGGATACATGTTATTATAGAGGTGTCCAAAATTTGGTAAGCTCATATTCACATACAAATGTAGATAATTTTGGATGAATTTTGAAATTCAAGACAGGAGAGCTATATTAAGTCAAGAGCTGTGAGATTCTTGACCATCACATTTTGTCAACATTCACTGACATGTTTTTAAAATAACGATAAAAAATTATATGATGATGTACCTTTTTATAATAACATGTTCTCCTGCAGAAGGAGCTGGAGTGGTGTAGTGTTTTGTGTTACCCTAGGACTTCAGGAGACCAGGTTTCAAATCCCTGCTTAGCCATGAAAACCAATTAAGCAACCTTGGGCAAATTGCACTCTTTTCAGCATTAGAGGGAGGTAGTGGCAAACTACCTCTGCCAAGAAAAACCTACCATAGGGTCACCATAAGTTGAAGTCAGCTTGAAAGGCCTTAACAACAACAAGGTCTGCCAAAACGAGCCACAATTTAAAACAAAGGCAGATAACCACTTTCAGCTTGAGTGTCCAAGTAAATTTTAGAGTAGTACTTAGGGACCACATTCCAATGGTGAGTGGGGCCAAAGGGGAAAAAAAGGATGGGACCAAAAATGCCAGCATATTTTAGCTTAAACCTCTTAGCCTAAGGAAAAAGTTTCAGCCTTTTAGTCGAGGAAAAACACTGTTGAAAAATGGGAAAGACAGAAAATGATGGTGCCATCAGAAGGGTGTTGTGACCATTTGAGGAAGTCCAGTGGTCTGAACTGGGATCCCAGGAGGGCCAGCTTGTAAGAGAGATTGATGGTCTTTGCATTCAGTTAGCCTTCCTGTACACTGTAAACTGAACACTGCATAAAGGCACCTTATCCATGATAGGAATTACCTCTTGAAACTCTTAACTAGGGACCTTTTCTGGGATCAATGTGGAAATCAGTGGGATAGAGAAAGGGAAAGCAAGTAAAAGGGCTATTGCGAGATGAATGAGAAATGGGGTTTTACAAAAATTCATGCAGCCATTCCCTCCTTTCACAAATTCAAGATATGAATAGGGATGGAGGTGGGGGAAGTAAAATAATTTTCCAGCTTCATTCTGTAGTGGTTTTAGTACAAGTTGTTAACATAAACTTTAATGGCATTTTAATTTCAATTTAACCGTCAAAAAAATCTCTTTTCAATGCAGTTAGTAGTGGAATGTTTAGCTTATTAATAATCATTTAAACACATTAACCCCTTTCTCCTAACTTCTCTGTACATTATACATCGGCTATACTGGTCAAAGACCAAATAAATTTTATTACTATTACATTATCCATCAGTAATTTGCTTCAGACTAATGGGCTCACCTTTCTTTGGCCATTATCAGATGAGTCTTGAACTGGGGGACTTCAGCACTGGGCGGTTCGA
>NC_056524.1:214993985-215006790 GCF_019175285.1 Sceloporus undulatus
CCGCCCAGTGCTGAAGTCCCCCAGTTCAAGACTCATCTGATAATGGCCTCTGTGTTGTGGGTAGAGGAAATCTGATACTAACCTTTTGGACAAAGCCTAATTTGTTTGATTGAGAACCAACACATTATTGAGAAAAATCATTTGCTTTCTCTTACCATTCCAGGTGGGGCAATGAGGGCAATATACTCTTACAGCCCACTCACAGACACATGGTGCCTGATAACACAGTTAAATCATGAACGAGCAAGTTGTGGAATTGCCCCTTGCAACAACAAACTGTTTATCACTGGAGGTCGGGATGAGAAAAATGAAGTCATTGCCACAGTGTTATGTTGGGATGCTGAGACCCAGAAACTGACAGAGGAATGTGTCCTTCCCCGTGGAGTCTCCCATCATGGAAGCGTCACTCTCCGGAAATCCTACACATATATCCGCAAAATAGTGCCTGGAGCAGTCTCTGTCTAACTGTGGAGAAGACTCAGGATATGGGAAGAAGAGGAAGAGGAAGAAGTGATCACAAAATACCTCATTTTTCCCAAGGATATATATAGGCTAAATTGAGATGAAGCCACCAAGCTGTCAGAATCCTTGTGAGAAACCTTTTGTGTAATTGTTCAGTTTCCTGTGGAACTGCAAATGCCTTAAATTATGTTCATATCTGGACTATGCTATTTATTGATTGGAAGTATCAACTAGTGAGAAATTTATTCATCAGTTAGCTGTGAGTTGCAGTGTATGTGTGAGTGCGCTTGTGTGTGCATGTGAGTGCGCACACCACTTTGGATTTTTTTAAAAAAATTCTAGCTGCTTTAGAAGTTTCTTTTTTTAATTCAAAGTATAGATATGTTTTAATTAAATAAAGTTAATGTTTGTCATTTTGAAAGTCCTCTTTTCATTTTGCATCCACCTAAAAATTTAATAATTGTTTGATCACAATAGCAAATGAGATCAAACCTTAAATGGATACCTTCTCTTCTTTAGGGAAAAATAGATTATTAAAAGAAGGGAAAAGAGAAGACAGCAATCAATGGGGAAAGGCCAGAGGTTAAGAACAATGTGACAATACATTTGCTCTGGGTTTCACCCTAAACTAGATTTTCTCAAACAGGGTTCCCTAGAACCCTAGAGTTCCATGAAAGATTGCTAGGGGTTCTGCAAGACTGTGATTTTAATTTTTTTTAAAAAAACAACACTTTTTGGAGCTATTAGATATAATAATTTTTATGCAGGGGTTTCCTGAGACCTGAGAATTATGTCAAGAGCTCCAGAGAAAGACTGCTCTAAACTTTAAAGAGATATTCAGGGTGCTGAACCCAATCCTCAAAGCAGGTTCAGCACTTTAGATAATTCCTTTCAAGCTCATACAGTACTGAAAACTGGATTCGCTGTCACTGAGCCACCAGCTACCACTGCTGAAAGGTAGGGCACATTGCAATCAAAAGGTCCTAGCATCAATCCTTGGCACATTCAAGATAGCTAGGAAAGACTTCTCTCTGAAATTCTGGAGATTTGTATCACTCAGTGTAGCAGACCATAGTAGATGGGCTAATTGTCTGACTTCGTCTAAGGAAATTTTCAAAGCAACAACAGAGGCTAGTAACTAAGACGCGGGACAGACCGACCCAAAAGAGTGGCCTGCCGGTGGCCTTTTTCCCTCCGGAGGGACACCTCAGCCGCCAGACCGGAATAAAAAGAACCTGGAAAAAACGAGTTCTTTTTGTGCTGCCAGGTGGATGTACACACTTGTTATGTAAGCGACACGCAGCGATGTGTGGATGCTTACGTCAAAATGGCGGTTAGGGACTGTATGGTTGGTGGGCAGTCCCTAACCCTAAAATTGGTGCCAGCACAGCACATTTGGCTCATCTGTTCCGAGCCTAAGAGGCGAAAAAGACAGGATGATGAAAGGTAACAGGATTAGGGAAAAGCAGATGAAGATATGAGCAGGGGGGCAAATGGAGGTTTGTTCAGTTGTGAGCCCAACCAAAACCTTGCCCATCCTTCAAAACTATTAGCTGAGCTGTCACGATGTCACAAGATGCTGTGAGGAAATACTTCACAAGGATCTAGTGATATCCACTTGCTGGCCTCCAACACACACCAAGTTTTTATTAAGCCTTTAGGACATTGTAAAATAGTCTGCACTGAAAAGGCTCATGATGCAGTTTAGCAGTCTGGTTAGTACACCTGGATAACAGATGCCCTTGACATCCTTTGTTTACCATCTGGAGTTCCTTGATGGAAGAAAGAGAGGATACATATTATTCTTATTTTCTGTGTAAATAAATAAATGTCTTAATAATTCCCAAGCCTCTCAGACAATAGAGAAGAGTTCCCTCTTGCTGCCAGCAGTGATTGGGACAAGGAGGTTGGCCCATCCATCGAGCAGATGGTTGTCATATTCTAAATCATGATCTGTCCATTTAATCCAAATAGATCTTTTTTCTTGCCAATGCTTTACCTCACAAAGAAGCAGATGCATTATGTTACCTGTCATTTCCTTTTGTGATATGCCATAGCTGCATAACCTGTTTGTTGCATACACAAGAGAAAAAACCACAGGGGAAAGAACACAAGCATGGTTAATCTAGTCCTCTAAATTTATTTGTTTGTACTTTACTTCTGCTCTCCATATCAATTTGAAAATTTACCACTGTGATCATTTAGTCCTTTTTGTCATGTTGCTGGAGCCTGGATATTTTTATTCATTTTTGACATAAGCAATATAAAGCAAAATAAACACCATGAATTAATGGATTTTGGCTACCACTTTTGCTTTCATACACAATCACAAGACCATTTTCTTCTTGTTTTCTACAACTCTGCAGCCCAGCAGGTGGCACTATTCTACTAATTTTAAATGGACCTGCAATTTCCAGGAACAAAGGTGCAAAATAATCCCTTGAAAGAAGGAGGGAGAAAATGCTTGATGTTGTAATAGGATTTCTAGGAAAGGCAGAATTGATATATACTATTAAAAAACAACAAAAATCAAAACTGAGCATGGATCTTAGTTTGTCATAATCAAATTACACAGCCTGTGGGTAAGACACATATGCTCATTTATTAGTTGTTCTGAAAATGCCCATAGAATGTTGTGTGACATTCTTATTGGAATTTTTGGAATGTCTCCAAAAGGAAGAGCTGCAGAACTCAAAGTAGTGCCCAGAAACAGGCTAGTTGGTTCAGAATCAGCTGAAGTACATGCAAATGCAGATGGGAAAACCTACTCATTTTCCAAATTCTAAACAGATATCTCACTATGCAAAGCTGCCTCACACAATGAAACAGCTCTGTCGTGGCTGGAGATTTCTCTCAGAGAGACTATTTAAAGACCAGAGTTTTTCATACTGCCTCCATTACTGTTTACTATGGCATTCTGTGAATCAGACATGATGAATAATTTTTTGTGCTTCTGTGTCAGGTCTTGAGGAGAACATTGGAGTAAGTTGTCTGCTTCCAGACAACTTAAAATGCACAGTAGACAGAGGCAAAACAGGCACAGAGCCAGATTAAATGAACTGACATGTGAGTTATGGGACAGGTAAAAGACAGTACATCATAGATTATGGTTATTTTCTTGTGGGATGCATGCTAGTTATTTTCCTTTTGACACTAACTCATTTCTCCCAGAATTCACCCCTATTTCGCCTTTTTTTTCTCCTTCAATATTTTGCTATTCCTTTTTTCTCTATGTTATTCTTTGCTTAATGTGCTTCTTATTCCACAAGTAGGCCTGTTGCTCATATCAGGCAACATGACTAGGAGACAGTAAAAAGTATAAATTAATTAAAAGTATTTATTAAACTACTAGATTACATACTTATACTTCAGAAACATAGCTGTGTTAGTCTGGAATACAGTATCAGTATGCAAAAGGGATCTTGTTGCACCTTTGTATCTGAGGAAGTAGATCAAGTCTATGAAAGTTTATGTTTCAACTTATTTTGCAACATTAGTTATAAGTTAATTATTATTTTTTAAAAAATAAGGTAGTTATGTTTTATCTCAGATGAAAATATCATAAAATCAAATTCTATAACCTAGCCACCAAATAAGCATTTAGTCAGGAATACAAACTGCTTTTTAAAATCTGGTTTTTCATTTCATGCTTAATTTGTAGTTTCTTAACACAAAAATAAGGAATCATCATTTATGAGCCATACTCCCAATATCTGACAATTAGCCAAAATCCTGCATGTGCTCCAATACATACAATTTGTGTGTGAGAGAAAAGCAGCACTTGAGTAGTTATTATTATTTTCTTTTTTTTGGATCTCATTGCTTTGTTTTGACATTTCTCTACCCAGAATGAGGTCAACAAATTCTGGAAAAGAATGTTCTTTTCTCCACTGTGTTTGGCAAGCAGCCTCCAAGTCCTTCCAGGAAATGCTTTTCCTGGCTGCTTTGCGATTGTGATATAGTGACAATGACATATGATTGGTCCTCTAGCTAGTACAGTATAAACAGAGAGAGAAAGAAAAGGTATGTAGAGGATATCTTTGGGCTAAATCAACTAAAGTGTGGATTTACTTTTCAACAATTGATTCAGTTGAGTCTATTCTATTTGGGACTAGTAATTGGATTTAGCTCTAAGGATGCAAATATACATGGAGTGGCATGTCTTAGTGCCTCATCCAGTGCCCATAGTGGATGAGTGGATACACATGCCCCATTACATTGTATATGTGTGATCTGTTAAAACACAATGGCTGGCCTCGTGGTAGAATTCAACGGCATAACTGTGTTAGTCTGGAAAATCAGTATGCAAAGAGATTTTGTAGCACCTTTAACTGGAATAGAGAATTTGACAGGATGAGCTTTTGTAGACTTGAGCCTACTTTCTCAGCTACATCAGATAAATCAGATTCCTCAGATAAATCAGATTCCTCAGATAAATATGAGGCAGTAGGCTCAAGTCTATTTTCAGATGAGGAAAACCCCCAGGAGTAAAAGGCATAATCCTGGCACAATCATTCGATTGCGCTGAAGATTTTCAGACAATGTTGCGCTCATCCAGGACTTCTCCTTTGAAGAACCCGGCATGCTCCAGCAACAAACCATTCATGGGACTTCCCTGTGAATCGCTTCTCAATAGTGCAAATGAAGCTCATGCTACCAACCTCTCTCTTCCAGTTAGGCTCAAAGGTGCTACAAGATCCTGTTGTATACTGGCTGGCATCATGTAAGTGACATAAATGTGCATAATTGTCCATTAGATTTGTGTATCTATTTTTGGGTGATTGCAAAGGTTGTTATTACCTTCTCCATATGCAGTGTCCCCATAACCAGATGCAATCCTATGACATCATCTGCTGAGTCTCCAGAGGACCATGGTAGATCTTGATGGAAGATGTCCTTGATTCACACCTTGACTATGGGAACATAGCCAGACACTTCTCTGATCCCCCTTCCACTAGCAACAGAACGTCCATGACAGGGGCTATCTCAGTGACACAGTGAGTCCAGGAGTAACAGGGGAGTTGTAATAGAATGCAGAACTCTTATGTGACATGCAACCATGTGAAAACTTGGACAATATATGTGTTGTGTATATGATTCCATGGATCCTTCTGCACCAGTTACATAATAGAGTGGAAATGCACCCTACTTCCCTCCTTTGTGGTGTGGGTGTTTGTGTAGATGCATATGCATGTGTGGAGTTTTTCCCCCCACTCTTTAGCCAAAAAGATCTCTGAAAGTGGCCTCCAAAACAGTCCCTGTCCTCAGGTTTATAAGGAAGAAAGGGTGGTAAAGGAGTGGGGAGGAGAAGGTGGGGAAGATAAGTCTCCAGTTCTACAAAGTAACTACATGAGATGAAAATCATTGTGGTAATTTGAAAAGTTGGGGATGAGCCAGGGGCAGCTGGTCTCTCAGCAGAGCAACGGAAAATTTTCTAAATCTTCAGTCTGTTGGAATGGCTGATAAATGAACTCTTCTTAGCTCTTTTCTTATTTATTTATTTATCTCCCTTTTCCCCAGTACTGAGAGTCAAGGAGGCAGAGAAAAGTTAAAACAGATAAGTTAAAAGCATTTACTAAGTAAACATGATGGTTGTTGTTGCTGTTGTTGTTGTGTGCATTCATGTCATTTCTGATTTATGGTGATCCTACCATGGGGGTGACCCAGTGGGTTTCCCTGGCTCAGCAATGAGTCAAACCCTGGTCTCCAGAGTTATATTCCAATGCTCAGATTAATACACCACACTGGCTCTTGAGTAAACATAAGCAAAATGGCTTCTAGTTATTATTATTATTATTATTATTAATCATACATTATTATTAAAATGCAGTTCCACTATCCATAGTATTAAATCCATTTAAAACAGTTTCATTAAAAGATAAAAACTATAAAATACTGCATTACTAATCAATTCCCCAAAGCCAAAGTTACTTCCCTCATAGCTGCTGCTATCATGCTGCTGCTCTCAGGCACAGTGTATAGATAACCAAGTTTAGGAAATCCTGCAGATTTGTTGGATGCCAATACAGCTAATGCTGAACTAGATAGATCAATTGGCTGAGGGCCCAATTAGCTATCAACCCATTTTCCCTTCCACAAAAAGATTTCCTCAGAGACATATGGCCCAGAAGTCAGATTTGCAAATTAAGCCTGTCTTTACTTTCCAAGTATCAATCACAAAACGAAATATGATAAGCCTGAGATGTAAGAAATTACATGCAATGAAAAGATTTTTTCACCAGTTGAGGGAGCACTTCTTCTTTTAAAAAATGTGCTAAATTTATCATCAATGTATTTATATATAATTTTCATTCTAAACTAAATATATCACTGTGAGTCACTGTAAAGTAGCTTTCTATGTAGGCAATTCTGTTATTCCAGAAGGTTTGCTTATATGGCCTTGGAGAAATCATATTTCTATGGCAGAAGTCCTAATACTTGCTACAAATTAACTGCTATTTAAGAGAACAATCCTAACTAAAGGATATCCTGACAGTAGAGGGTTAGGATTAGGTACAAGCCTCATCTGGTGACAGAAATGCACTTATGTTGGCTAGCAGAGATCTGCTAGCAGAAACATAGTCCAACAGAATGGTTTTTCTAGTTAAGATGTGCTCGTAGGAAAACAAACACAGATATAGAGAATAAGTGAGCATGGGAGGAGCAGAATCAAACCAGACCAAACTCGTCTCTTTGTGCCTATGTAATTTCCATCATCCCAAGATGAAAGGGGTATGGATTTAGCTGGGCCAGTGTCTACTTGGCCATCTTGATCAACTAGGACCACACTCTGAATGACTAGGATTTGCTTCCAGTGAGCACATAGTTCAGGCTGCAAATGGAAGGCAGGCAATCTGTTTTAGAATCATAGAATCATAGAATCATAGAGTTGGAAGAGACCACTAGGGCCATCCAGTCCAACCCCCTGCCATGCAGGAAATCCAAATCAAAGCATCCCTGACAGATGGCCATCCAGCCTCTGTTTAAAGACCTCCAAGGAAGGAGACTCTATCACCCTCCGAGGGAGTGCATTCCATTGTCGAACAGCCCTTACTGTCAGGAAGTTCCTCCTAATGTTCAGGTGGAATCTCTTTTCCTGTAGCTTGCATACATTGTTCCGGGTCCTGTTCTCTGGAGCAGCAGAAAACAAGCTTGCTCCCTCTTCAATATGACATCCCTTCAAATATTTAAACAGGGCGATCATATCACCTCTTAACCTTCTTTTCTCCAGGCTAAACATCCCCAGCTCCCTAAGTCGTTCCTCATAGGGCATGGTTTCCAGACCCTTCACCATTTTTGTCGCCCTCCTTTGGACACGCTCCAGTTTCTCAATGTCCTTTCTGAATTGTGGCGCCCAGAACTGGACACAATATTCTAGGTGGGGCCTGACCAAAGCAGAATACAGTGGCACTATTACTTCTCTTGATCTAGACACTATACTTCTATTGATGCAGCCTAAAATAGCATTGGCCTTTTTAGCTGCCGCATCACACTGTTCACTCATGTTCAACTTGTGGTCTACTTGGACTCCTAGATCCCTTTCACACGTAGTTTCATTCAGCCAGGTGTCACCCATCCTATATCTGTGCATTTTATTTTTCCGCCCTAAGTGCAATACCTTACATTTCTCCGTGTTGAATTTCATTTTGTTAGCTTTGGCCCAGCTTTCTAGTCTATTCAGGTCATTTTGAATCTTGATCCTGTCCTCTGGGGTATTAGCTATTCCCCCTAATTTGGTATCATCTGCAAATTTGATAAGTATGCTCCCAATTCTGTCATCCAGGTCATTGATAAAGATGTTGAATAGCACTGGGCCCAGGACAGAGCCCTGTGGAACCCCACTGGTCACTTTTCTCCAGGATGAAAAGGAGCCATTGTTGAGCACCCTTTGGGTTCGGCCGGTCAACCAATTACAGATCCATTTAACAGTTCCTTTGTCTAGCCCACATTTTACAAGCTTGTTTGCAAGAATGTCCTGGGGAACTTTGTCAAAGGCCTTACTGAAATCAAGATATACTATATCCACAGCATTCCCTTCATCTACCAAGCTGGTAATTTTATCAAAGAAAGAGATTAGGTTTGTCTGGCATGACTTGTTTCTCTGAAACCCATGTTGACTTTTTGTGATTATGGCATTGCCTTCTAGATGTTCATAGACTCTCTGTTTAATGATCTGCTCCAGAATCTTTCCTATACTGATGTCAGACTAACTGGACGATAATTGTTGGGATCCTCTTTTTTCCCCTTTTTGAAGATGGGGACAACGTTTGCCCTCCGCCAGTCTGCTGGGATCTCTCCTGTTTTGCAGGAGTTTTCAAAGATTATTGCCAATGGCTGCGATATTACATTTGCCAGTTCTTTTAATACCCTTGGATGGAGTTCATCTGGTCCTGGAGACTTAAATTCATTTAGATTAATAAGATATTCCTCTACTATCTCTTTACTTATTCTGAGCTGAAATTCCTCTATTCTGTCCTCTGTCCTTTTGGCTCAAGGACTATTCATTTTGCCTTGTGACTAACCTTCCAAGGTTGATATGCAGTAAGTGGTCAGGGGCTCAGCAGCAGAGTGAGTAGGATTAAAAATAAATAGGAATGGCCACCTAAAGACTTGCTCTTATTCAGGGGAGTCACTAGGGGGTGCAGGGGTGTGTGGAACACAGTGGGTGACACTTCAGAGGGGAGTCAACACCAGTGGGGACAGTAGTTCATTGTCCTGTGAGATCCAGAAGGAGCTGGCAGCAGTACCCCAACCCAGGGGCTGGTTGGGAAAAGGAGGAGAAAGGAATAGAGAGCAAGATGCCCCCCTGTGGAGGTGGGATGCCACTGCTGCAAGCAGACCCTTCTAAGTCTGGCATGGGTGTGGGCCAGGTGGGTAAGGGAGGAGAAAGGAATGGAGGACAAAGTGCCCTTTCTTACTTGCTCAGTAGCCATGCCAGTCCCTCTGGATGTACCACTCCAGTAGGTGACACCCTCCACCCCTAGCATCACCACTGGCTGCCTTCCAACCCCTTTCAGGGAAGCTGGAAGGGTGGTTTGAAAAGTACACATAAAGATGTTTCTCTCCTGAAGAGACTAAGATTTAAAAACATGTCATATGGATCCAATGTGAAGCTTTCTCCAAGTCTACTGTCATGCTAAAAGAATTTAGTGTGAGGTATGTGAGATGTGTGTGAGCGTGCGCATGTGTAGGAGATTAGGGTTAGGGCAATATGAGGAGAGGAGCCAGTGTGGTATAGTGGTTTGAGTGTTGGACTACAACTCTGGAGACTAGACTAGCAGGTTTGAATCCCTGCTTAGCCATGGAATCCCACTGAGTGACCTTGGGTAAGTCACACTTTCTCAGCTTTCGAGGAGGGCAAAGGTAAACCACCTCTGAACAAATCTTGCCAAGATAACTCTGTGATAGGGTTGCCTTAGGGTTGTCATAAGTCAGAAATGACTTGAAGGGACAGAACAACAGTATGTGGATGGAAAGGTTAGCACTCTCTTCCAAGTTTTAACTTCTCCATCATTCTCTGGGCTTTAAAAAAACATTCAATGGCGGGATACAGACCGCCGCTTTGCGGCGCTCCCCCGCCGCCGCCATTTGCTCCGTGCGGGAGCCGCAGCAGCCAAACCGCGCGACTCCCGCGCGGAGCAAAAAAGAAGCTCCATTTCGGAGCTTCTTTCTGCGGCGCATCTATGACGTCGCGAGGCGCCGCAGGCGCATTCGCGACGTCATAAGCGCCGCGACACGTCTGGACGCTATGCGTCCAGTACGTAAAGATGGCGGCGCCCATGTGGAAGGGGCACCGCCATCTTGTACGTACTGTATACGTACTAGGGCTAGGGGGGTGCGGAAGCACCGCCCCTTCCTAACCCTAGTACGTATACAGTACGTACTGTACTATATGGCGGTGTGTATCCCGCCATTGTCTCTAGTGGGAGACTTTTCCCAAATGTATACCATGGATATAGTGAGGTATTCACATTGACTAATGAATCAATTCCAAATGGACCCTCTTCAGTGGAAGGCTGATCGCTGATCACGTAATAGGAAATCGATTCCAATCGACATCTCATTCACACTTACTCTGAATTGATGTATTGCAAAAGTCACAGAAAAAATGAGCATCAAAAAGATGTGTGTTAAATGGGTCTAGTGCAGGGCCCCCCTCGCCAAACCACTTCAGCGATTTAGCTCAAGTGCAAACATGGGTCATTTAAAGCACTTCAAACCAGTTAGCAAACCGGTATATAATGTAGTGGGAATGAGGCGACAGAGAGGCTACCTTACCTCTAGACCTCTGTTGTTCCATGTGCTGAAGCTGGATTTTAAAAAAATCCTTCCTATGCTGCTTAATATGACTGGGTGGGCTGTGGACGGAGGGAAAGCCCCATAGTCTAATTCAGTAAGGCTCATGAGACACATTTAGCCTTCAAACCAGAGGCTCTCCCTTCCCCTTGCTGCAAATCAACAGTTTGTGCATGACAGAAAATGCACATTTTAACCATTCCACCCCCCCACCTCAAATTTCTTTAAAACATCTTGGCACAGTTACAAGTGCATTTTCAAGGAGGGAAAAAACATTTCCTAACACTGCACCTGCCCAGATCTGGTTTGTATCCATGCTAAGAAGATTTGGCTGCAAGCCCAACTTTCTGTGTCAACAGAGCATTATTTATTCACTCCTCAGTACAAAAAGGGCCCTCTATATGTTTCTCTGCTTTTCTTAAAGTTGCTGTGGAAACAAAGTAGTCTTACAAAGGATTAAAGGATGTACTGTTGCATGTTTACTTTCTTCCACTACATAGTGGTGTTATTGATTTGAACTATTGATGGATGGGTAAAAAGGGCATTTTGAAAAGTGATGTGGCAACAGCACCCATGCATTGCAACTTTCTTTCTCTGCTATAGGTGTGATGGCATAGCCCTCATTCTATCCAGACTCCTTGGAACATCCCCTCTCCTGAAAACCTCTCTCAGAAAATACCTATTTGCAAACTTGAAGTAGACTTCTTGCCATATCTAGATTAGCATTTTAGTTTCTTTTGGTCATTTTTCACAGTCTATGTGATAGCTGCCATATTCTACTTTCTCAAGTTCAGGCCTGTTATTTGCGTTGCATGTAAATTTAATTACTGTATAGAATTTACTTTAATTTTAATTCTAATTATGCAAGTTCAGCATGCTAATCATTGCCTTATTTCCCTTCCAGTGTTTTAACTATCTCTGGCTTTTCTTCGCGAACAAAGATTCAGGAAGGACTCATCCCACGCTTTCTACAAGCGCGTTGATGACTAAAAAGACCAATCTGAGATAAATAAGTCCAGTTGCATAAAGCATAGCAGAAAGTTGCCTTGGGTGATGTTTCCAAGTTGTGGTTCTTTCTGCATTGTCATTTTTCTTCGAGACTCGTTCAGTGTGAGCTTTCAAAAAAGGCTGCAGCATTGTGGATAATGCGTCTCCATGCCTCCCAATGCGAGGCCAGGGCGGACCATTATTGGTGATCAATTTGGCTGAGCCTGAGATGTTATTTCAGGGAGTCCTTGTATCTCTTATTTGGAGCGCCCCTCTTACGCTGACCCATGGCGAGTTCACCTTAGAGCTTGTTCCCACTAGGGGATACACCGCGTTCTGAATCGATTTCAATAGGCAGCGTGCCCATTAGGATTCGGTTTAAATCTAGAACAGTTCTAGACCAACCCGGAATCGTTCCCACTAGAAATCGAATCCAGAAGCGGGTTAAAATTCAAATCCGCGTTTTCCTCATTTAACGCGTGTTAAAAAAACACTAGGGTCCTGCCTAGTGTTTTCCCCTTGATTCGCGTTAGGAACCGGATTATTTAGATGGGAACGATATCGTTTCAATCGGGCTAGAAGGATGGGAGGAGCTGACTGCGATGGGGGCTGTCCTTGGGGGAGTTGCCCTTTCTGTCCCCATCCGTCGTGGCTGTCGCCATTTTTTCTTCCCTCACCCCTTTGTCCGCTGTGGTCTTTCAATAAGAGATAAGGATTATTTTTATTTTTTATTTTAATGGTTTACAGGCGCTTAATCTCTTCAGCGCTTTAAGCGCCTGAAGTCTCGGCTGCTCAAGCGCCTGCATCTGCAAAGGACTACAAGGCTTCTCCCGGTGGATTGCAACCTTCCCTCTGTGTGGGGAGAGCCCATTTCTAACGGAGGAGAGGCAAGAAGGGAAGGCTAAGAGGCATTCCCTGCCCGCTTGGGCTCTGATCTCGCCCAGGCAGGGAAGGGAAGGCTCCTCACGAGGAGGCATCTGATCTCGCCCAACTCTCAGATTCTAAGGTCTATCCACCTAGCCTCTGTTTTAACTTGGAACTAGGGTCCCCTTTCTCTGCC
>NC_056524.1:215006800-215007701 GCF_019175285.1 Sceloporus undulatus
TCCTTCTGCCATGCAGGAACTCCCTAATCAAAGGGCTCAAGCAGAGGCTGGGTGGGCATGTGTCATTGGAGATGCTTTGACAGAGAGTTCCTGCGTGGCAGAAGGGAGGGATTGGACTAGAAGGCTCTTCCTGGGGTCCCTTCCAACTTTCAGATTCTAAGGTCTATCCACCCAGCCTCTGTTTTAGCTTGGAGGTAGCGGCCCCTTTCTCTGCTTCCTTCTGCCATGCAGGAACTCCCTAATCAAAGGGCTCAAGCAGAGGCTGGGTGGGCATGTGTCATTGGGGATGCTTTGACAGAGAGTTCCTGCGTGGCAGAAGGGGGGGTTGGACTAGAAGGCTCTTCCTGGGGTCCTTCCAACTCTTAGATTCTAAGGTCTATCCACCCAGCCTCTGTTTTAGCTTGGAACTAGGGTCCCCCTTCTCTGCCTCCTTCTGCCATGCAGGAACTCCCTAATCAAAGGGAGTTTCCTAATCAAAGGGAGTCTCGCCCTAATCAATGGGGGGGGGGGGATAGAGCCTTTCTTCCTCTCTTTCTCAAACGGAATCTGCCTTCTCCTCCTACCCTAGAAAGGGAATCTTTGGGAAGAGTGCTCCCTCCCTGTTTTGCCAGAAGCCTCCCCCATTCATCTGAGGGCTCTGTCAAGGGATTCTCCCTGGCTGTCTTGGTGTGAGACATGAACAAAACCTATCCCATAGTTCCTCTGGAAAGAGCTTCGGTTTCCTACTAATAAATTCGCTTTGCCACAAGCTTCCCCCCTTCATCTCTGGGCTCTGTCAAGGGATTCTGCCTGACTGTCTTGGTGGGAGACATGAAGAAAACCTATCCCATAGTTCCTCTGGAAAGAGCTTGGGTTTCCTACTAAATTCGGAGGGAAAATGTATATAAGGCTGACAGCGCCC
>NC_056524.1:215007711-215040439 GCF_019175285.1 Sceloporus undulatus
TGGAAAACCTATCCCATAGTTCCTCTGGAGAGAGCTTTGGTTTCCTATTAAATTCGCATTGCCAGCAGCCTCCTTCTCATTGATCTCTGTGGGCTCTCTGAAGGGATTCTCCCTGGCTGTCTGAGGAGACATGAAGCGGGGATGCTGCCCTGGAAAACCTATCCCATAGTTCCTCTGGAGAGAGCTTTGGTTTCCTACTAAATTCGGAGGGAAAATGTATATAATAAGGCAGACAGCGCTTATGACGTGTGATCGTTTAAGCGCCTTGATTGGTTCATTAAAAAAAAAACCGCCAAAAATAAATCGAATCAGAAACGGTCACAGAGATGGAAACGATGTCACAGATACATCGATTCCGAATAATGCGGGTTAACGTTACGTCATTCTGACGTAGTATTGATTGACAACTCCAAATAAGGTATGGAGGAGAAGAATCGCTTTATTTAAACACCGATTTCATGCCAAGTGAGAACGCTTACTGAACGCTTGCAGGTAAAAAATCCGAATTAAACAAGCAGATGGGAACGATGAAAAAAGCGATTCTGAAAGCGGGATAACAACTGTGTTATTTTAATTCGATTTTATTAAAAGCGTTTTATTTTAATTCGTATCAAATCCTAAGTGGGAACAAGCTCTTAGAATACTATTTTGGGGAGGCGATGGTCCTTCATCCCAGAAACGTGTCCTGCCCAGCGCAGCTGCATCCTCACTAGCATGGCCTCAATGCTGGTGATCCCTGTTTGCTCAAGGACAGCAACATTTGTCACATAGTCAGTCCAGTGCATATTTAGAATTGTGCGTAAGCAGCACTGATGAAAGCATTTGAGGAGTCGTAGGTGTTGGCGATAGGTGACCCATGTTTCAGACCCATGAAAGAGAATAGACAGTACAATGGCTCTATACACACTGATTTTTGTGTTTCGCCTCAGGTGTTTGTTACTCCAGACTCTTTTGTAAAGCCTTCCGAATGCACTATATGCCTTTGCTAGTCTGTGATTGATCTCTTTATCAGTCTTGGCGTCTGAGGAGATGATGCTTCCCAGGTACGTAGGTGAACTGTTGGACGGACTTAAGCACAGATGTGCCTACAGTGATGTGGGGATGGTAGTGTTCTTCCTGTGGTGCAGGCTGGTAGAGAAGTTCCATTTTCTTCAGACTGACTTCCAGCCCAAAGAGCTCTGCAGCTGTAGCAAACCAAGATGTTAGGCACTGCAGAGCTGCTTTTGTATGGGCAATGAGGGCAGCATCGTCAGCAAAAAGCAGCTCATGGACTAGTTTAGAGTCTTGGTGTGAGCCCTCAGGCGGCTTAAGTTAAACAGGCTACCATCAGTATGGTAGTGTATATAAATGCCATCTTCTTCTTAGAGATCTGCCGTAGCCCTTTGGAACATCATGCTGGAGAAGATTGTAAATAGAGTTGGAGTGAGAACACAACCTTGTTTCTCACCATTATTAGAAAGGGCTCCGAGAGAGCATCGCCATATCTGACTTGACCTTGCTGGCCTTCATGTAGCAGGATAATCATTCTGAGGAGTACAATTGTTTTTACAGTTACAACATACTGCCTACTGCACTACTACCTATCTTAAGAAGCTGAACCTGTGCATTGATTATGCACAATATATGAGTAAAACTCTTTTTATACCTTAACTGAGTTTGATTCCTTTGTCTGCTAAACATGTGTGTGTTGGGATGGTGGGATGGATATTGGTCTAATTCCTGCTGTAGTGCAGTATTACTCTCCTAGAGAGACCCCCCTCTCTAATCCAAGTCTCCCCTCTTAATACCATCTTTATACTTTTCCTTGATGTAAATCCACTCTCATCCTTAGCAAGACAAGTGTTTAAGCTGTGCTTTTACATACTGTACTTCTAAGAGAAACAAATGTGGATTTTGTCTATCAAAAATACATAATGTATTCTTTATCATTGTTTGGATCCCCCCCCCCAAAAACCCAAACCAAACCAAACCAAACCAAACCAAAACCCTGAAGTGTTACATGAAGCATCTACTCTTGTTAGTTTCTTTCTTCTCTTTCTCCAGAGAAGTATCATGAAGTGGCTGCATCAGGGGCAGAGTCAGAGGCTAAAGTGAAGTGGGAGTCAATAATCCTTACTGAGACAGTCTGAAAGTGTTACACTCATCTACCTTTCACACCAGTGCATAAACAAAGGCAACATTATTACTTCTGAAGAACAGGATTCTTAATTACAAATTTTGGTTTCTGAACTATGCAAAACAGCTGAAGACCATTCAAATATCCTGGTAATCTGTGCAGTATCTGTACAGAGAGAGCCAGTGTGGTGTAGTGGTTTGAGCATTAAACTATAAACATTACCAAATGTGGCTGAGAAGGAAGTGGATTTGGTGATACCCATCGCATAATGCCACCTCTGACCCATAGCTGCTCTGTCCCCAATGCATCCCTTTTCATTCATGGAGAAAACTGTGAATGCAATTTTGCAAATCGCCAGCAATTGTGCAAGTCCCCAGGTATGAAACATCACTCCTGGGACAGTTGTGTGATTGCAAGTCACATTTTGTCACTGTGTCCTCTCTTTCCCCCAGTCCATCCTCCCCTTCACTATTTCCAAATGTCATGTTACCTCCCCCCATTTATTTATTTATTTATTAATATATTTATGTATTTTCTTTCTTTCTTTCTTTCTTTCTTTCTTTCTTTCTTTCTTTACTTCTATGGGGCAGTGGGGCTTTGGAATTGCATGGGGAAAAAAAAGGGGGGGGGGACTAAAAATCCCTAAAGGCATGCAGGGTGGGGAGGCAGAGTTAAGGGAGGGACAACAGCCCCAGCTGCACAATTGATTGAAGTGTGATGATGGCTGGTTGGGAAGTGATATGTTGCCATTTTATTTTTCCTAGCATGACTGCTGTGAGAACAGGGCTTGTGTGGTAAAATACTATGGACTTTATTACATGGGGGGGGTCAGGGGAAAAGAAGGGGTTTAAATGGACATTAGCCCATTAAAATTGTGCATCACAATTAAAGAGGACTTATCCTGACAATAAACAGGTATTAACCAGCAACAAATAATTCACGGGAAATCTGGAGACCAGGGTTTGACTCCCTGCTTGGCCCGTGGATCCCATTGGGTGACCTTGAGGAAGTCACACTTTCTTAGTCTCAGAGCACGGCAAAGACAAGCTGCCTCTGAACAAATCTTGCCAAGAAAACCCCCTGATAGTTTGACTTAGTTTGACTTAGTGCTGCCATAAGTCAGAAACAACTTGAAGGCACAGAACAGCAACAGCAATAACCTGTACATATGAAAAATAAAAGCTGATAGCAGAAAACATCTGCTGTGAGTTACTTTTACTGAAAGTGGTTCATAGTTCATAGTTTCTCCATCTCTGATGGTTGTCTAGAGCCACCAGACCAGCCCAAGAAACATATCAGGAATGGTTGCTTCATTAAGCAAAACTAGGTCCTGATTTTCCAATCAGCAAGATAAGTACATAGCAACACATAATGAAATTCTATTCATCCCCCCCCCACATTTTGCATTCCCTTGGCTAAAATGTAAACAGCTACTCTGGCAAATCAAGCCCTTGGTCCAGAATAATAATGCTGAAAAAAGTAATTTTACCCTCTGTTATCATCACAGTATTTCATGTACCTGTGTGATGAAACTGTTAATAATGTGCTGAAGATAAAATATGGGCTATAATATATTGGTTCCCTGTTGCAACTCCCCCTGCCCTTGGGAACTCACTAATTTGTATTCTATTTATTCATAGAGCAGGATAATACTATACATTTTTCTTGGATTCCTACTTCTTTTTATGCTCAAATAGACTTAAAGGTAGATAAATAAAAAGCAATTTACAAAACAGTGCACAGGACAGAATATGGCATATTATATTCTATGGGATTAATATCCTTCTACAAGATGGGAGACATTTGTGCTTTAGAAATCCAAGTTGGGATGTAGGTAATCACCATTACGATCATAAGTGTCTGTTCCCACTTGAAAACTAGGCGTATTTCAGAGTCCAAAATCTGAATAGCATGCCAGTTACTTTGGTCCTTTTGTCTTTCAGTTTTCTCTGATTTTCCCCCTTCCTTTGTTAAATTCCTCCTCTAAATTATTGCTAAACATAATGATTAGAATAGATTCTAATCCAAATGTAAGATATTATTAGGCTAAAACTTCAATACAACCATGTCGCTTTAGCATTTACAACACACATTGACCTAAATATTGTTGATAGTCTTGAGCAGAATACACCCACTGAAACAGTGGTATTTACCTAAATGTTAACTCATCAGTCAACAACTGATTGAATGGGACTATTGTAGTTAGAGTTACCAATGGGATGCTTGATATTGTCTTCTCAAAACCAGTTCACTAATTATGTATCTAGTAGATTGCTTCAACTATTGAAAAAATATTTCCAGTTTGTTAGAAGGGGTCGCACAACTACAGGTCCTAGATGCAGTTAGTCCAGTACATATGTTTCTGCTCAAGCAGAAGAAGCAGGAGACACCACAGTAGAATGTTTCCATCTAAGAAAGAACTTAAGGGAGGAGGAGATCTCTCTGTATCGGAGCCCACAGAGGTAAGGTGACAAAGCTTTGGGCAGAATAATCAACACATTGCAGACAACCAGAGAGAGCCATATGCCTGTCTGTGGTCCTATGATAGCGTTAACATAGAGCAGTGACTCTACCACGGTGGCCAAGAGAGGAGAGAAATGAAAGAACAAAATAATTTGGTGCATCAGGAATGTCACGCTTGCTCTAGAGCAGATGCTCTTCCATATCCCTGACTCTTTTGTTTTGAAATACAGGATCATATAACAACAGAGCACAAGGAACAAACAGAGGAAAAGGGCAGAGACTGAAAGGACATAGCAACATTTCACTGCATTGTTTCCATGTAAAATCATTGCCAGAATTATGGGAACTGAACAGTCTTCCATAGAACACACACTGGGTTTCTGAGTACTCTTGAGTATTAAAAAGACAATCCCAGGGAAAATCCCAGAAGAGATCCATAGAAATAGTATCAGCTTCTTTGTGCGTGAAGAAGGCAAAATGGAGAGATAATGTAAAGGCCAAAGAATGGCCAAGTATGTGTCCAGTACCATTGCTGCAGCTGTTAGCAGCCCTCCACAATAAGTCATTGCTAACAAAAACAACAGGACTACGCAGGCACTTTTGGAAAGCCTGAGGTAAGACACACTCAAAACCTCAGACATGGTGTAGAGTATCAGATATAGCAAATCACAAATCAAAGCATTCCCCAGCAACAAGTACCTTGTTTCCTGGCGGATGTTGACATGGGAAAAAATCACAAACAAGATGAAAGGAATGACGAAGATAGCGGCTATAAGGCATATGATTGGTGGGATCAGAAACATCTTTGTCTTAAAATATGGAGAATAGACAATCCATTCTTGGATGCCTTTTGAAGAGGGTATATCCAAAGAGAAGGAGGTATTAACTCCAAGTCTGCTGTAGAAGAAGGTCTCATTCAAAATCCATTCTGATGTACATAGGAGGAACTTCATTTCTCCTGGAGATTTGAAGTACTGGCAGATGTGGATAAAAAGCTGTGGGGTTCTTCAACACTGAGCTTTTGCAATAATGAGCAATGGCACATTTTATAGCTACCAGAATATCATTGGTAGCCAATTCTAGAAGAATATCTGCTTGTAGAATACAAGTATTTATAAGGGAACTCCAAAAATAGACATGAAAATCCCCACAATAAAGTGGATCTTCTCCATCCCTGAAAGAATAACAGTGTAGTAGAGAAGGGAGCACCTTCATAAAGGGCTTAAAAATCAAAATGTAAGCAAGCAGTCTAGGAAGGAAATATATGGGCTACTCATTAAGAAGAATTTGAGTTTGTTCACATTGCATTATGGCAACAAAGTAGCAGATGGAATATTAGCTTGATTAAACAGATGTGACGATATAAAAGGGGACATTCCAAATATGCCAATGCAATCAGGTTGTAAATGGAGCCAGGAGATATGCTGGAGTGTTTAAATGCAATAAGAATGTATTGAATCAGTTCAATCAATAAGCATGGTGCTCTTAGCTCCTGAAAGACAAGTGCACCATAATAATTTAATGGGTGATTCTTAGCAGATTTCAGAAATACATTTGCAACTAATCTGAAAGAGCTTGACTCATTTACACACAGAGACAGACAGATAGGCAGACAGACAGAACAAAATCCTATATATATATATTTGTAACTATGTGTGATCTTGATAGCAGAAAAACAGGTTAATTTCAAATGAAGGGTTAAAATGTAGCTTGAGCCTAGTCTAAAATTTGAACATCTATTTTAAAAAAATAAGTTTTAGGCAAAAGTTGTAAGAGTCACCTAGACCAGAATGAACCAATACAATGTAATGAATGGACATTTAAAAAAGATCAGGCTAAAGACATTGTTTTCTTACAGTTAATTCAAGTATTGTTACAATATAACAAATGTCCGCACATTTCACAGCAATCCTATATATACTTCCCCAGAAATAACGCACCATGGGAAGTATGAGTAATCATGCAGTGCATAACAAGAGGAAAAGATAGCCAAAGAAATAATTAAATAATCTAGAATGAACATAACACAAATCAATAAAAAAATTGTATTAAAGAATGTTTCAACAGTCATGTCCACCAAGACTGCAAAGTTTATAGAGAAAGAGGGAAAGAACACGTATTTCATTGCAGGTGATGACTTGAGCTGGTGTTTGTAGCCAACAGTTATTGGAGGATTCAGGCAACTAGATGTAAGCAGACAAAAAGATTACTATTTGCTCTTTGACTTTCCATTGAGAATTATTAAATGTGGGATTGTTGTGGGAACCTTAAAAGCTTGGATTTTCTCTCACTAAATCCACCAGCTTGACAGAGCAAAGATGACAAAAGGACCCAGGAGATGCTGAGAATCCAAAGTTTATTTGCCGGCAAGTCCTCAGTGGAAATCAAGTTTCAAAAACTGAGGCCAAGAACAAAAGAAAATGGCTGTCTATATAGTAGTTTAAACAAGGAGGTCCCTAACATAAATTCTATTGGCTGGTTCAAAGTTCAAACGTACAAAACTTTCTTACAATCAGAGCAAAGATACATGAATACATTAAAATACACTTAAGGCACTTTTGGAATATTCCATCACCCTTTTCACCTGTGTGTTACTTCCTCATTCAAGGATGCTGCCTCTTAATTGTTTTGTCTTTCAAAGCAGACCAGGTGCCTTGATGAGCCTTCAAAGGTCATCTTGTCTCTAAACATTCATACTGCAAAACCTTTTCAGCATTTTCTTTCTCACAAGACTTCAACTCAAAAAGCTCATTTCTGTGTATCCACAGTGCAACCATTTTCTATAAATCTATTGTGGGGATATCCAGCCATTTTAGGATGAGAGATAATACTAATTCTCCAGAGGCAGCATCTAATCTTCATGGCTAGTTTAAAAGCCTCTCTACCTACGCTACACAGTTTGAAAGATATTTACTCCACATTATATAGATCCTGAGCTTTCAGGAAAAAAAACAAAACACTCAGCTGTTGACCAGCTTGAAAAATCCATGTTCTTAGAATCAACCCCTCAATAGAATGTTCTGCCAATCAGATGGTATTCCTATTATCAATGGTTTGGAAGTAGCACTAGCAAATAGTCATCTATTAGGTGAATTCAATAGGGATTTCTTCTGAATAGATATGTATAGGACTGCACTATTAGTTGGCCAGCATCTTACATAATTGCTTGTGACCCCAGCAATATTTATTTACATGATAGGTAAATACAGTAATCCCTTGGTATCCGCTGGGGTTTGGTTCTGTCTGTGACTCCTTTGATGTATGGTAAAAATACAGAATAGGGAAACTGGTGAGGAAACACAAATTCCAAATGGTTTACAAACCAACCAAGAAAATCCAGCAAATGCTGCGCTCAGTGAAGGACAGAAGAGACCCTCTCACAGCCACAGGAGTTTACCGCATACTGTGCAGCTGCAGACAAGTCTACATAAGGACCATCAAACGGAGTGTTCAAACATGTATCAATGAGCATGAGAGACACTGCAGGCTGCATCAGCCAGAAAAAACAGCAGTAGCAGAACACATTATAAACTATCCTGGGCATAAAATACTGTTTGAAAACACTGAAATTCTGGACCATGCCAATAACTATCAGGTCAGCATGTACAGGGAAGCCATTGAAATCCACAAATACCAAGACAACTTCAACAGGAAAGAAGAAACCCTTAAAGTTAGCAAAGTTTGGCTACAAATCCTGAAAAACACAAAAAACAAGACCCAGCAAAATGCAAATTGAAAACCACCCAGGGTCAGGGGTTTTCCCAGCAGACAATGATTACTAATTAAACAGACACTAATCCTCTTTGCATATCCTCCCATCCTGAGGCATTGCCATTCTACAATAGAACAATACACAGATTAACATGGAAATCCCTCCTTCCTACCCAGGGTCACACAATATATACGCACCCCACTCTCTTCCCTACCAACATTCTCTGAAGATGCCAGCTACAGATGCTGGTGAAACATCAGGAATAAACTCTTCTAGAACATGGCCACATAGCCCAAAAATCCACAAAAAACTATGGATGCCGGCCATGAAAGTCTTTGACTTCACACTGTAGTAATAATCATAATAAAAATGCCTGGTAATGGCAGGACAGCAAGCAGAGGTCAACTCTGAATTCTGTGATAAGGGAGTTCCAGAACTTAAGGGCAGCCACCAAAAAGGGCTTCTCTCTTCTCCCCATCAACAATGCCACTGAAGGTGGTGGGACTGAGAGAAGAGCTTCTGCTGAAGATCTTAGGTGCTTGGCAGGCTCATACAATGCCACCTTCTGGACTCATTTCTCTAGGAAGGAATGGAGATCCTGTAAAACAGTGCCTTCAAGTCCCATCCAGTTGGCAGCCTAGGAGGATAGCATCATTGGTGGTATGGAAAATCATCAAGAGGTCTGGCAGAACCAGTGGGAACACACTTCTCCTGTTCAGCTTTCAGTGTAGGTCTTTCACCAACATTACCAAAGCCATCTTTGTTCCATATCCAGGTCTTACGACAGACAGAAATGACTCTAGATAATTTGTTTCATCCAGGAATTCCTGGAGGTGGGAATTAAGCATATGCCTTAATACCTTGCCCTCAGACAGAATATTGGATACTGGCTGATAATTTTACATTGTAGAGCGATTCAGGGAAGTGTTTTCCAACAAAGGCCATATGGCTGCCTCCTTTAGGCAAGTTGAAACTCTGCCTTGTTGTAAGGAGGCCATAACTACCCATTCACCCTCTCAGCCAGTTCTCCTCTGGCTTGTTTTAATAAATCTACTCTAGCCACAGAAGCTCAGATTACCTGCAACTTCCCAGAGGACTTTCTTTTCTGTTGCTCTGAAACTGTGGAATGACCTGCTGGAGGAGATCTGTCTTATCACCATCTTAGATGCCTTCAAGAAGGCTGTCAAGATGGATCTCTTCCAGTGGGCCTTCCCAAACTGACCTCCTGAAGAAGGATAGCCCCATCCGTCTTAACAGTCCATACTCCATTCCATTCCATTTTGATTATTGTAGATCAAGTTACTGATGTAATTATTTTAATTATTGAATTTTTATTAATTTTAATGGTGGGAGGGGTTAGGGGTTAATGTAACTTTTTATTGTGTTTTTGTAATTTTTAATGCTGTAATCCCACCTCGATCTGCAGGGAGCAGTGGGAAATATAAATAAACATTATTAACTAACATTATTATTATTATTATTATTATCATCTATTATTAACTAAGGGCAAAAGTCTAGTTGGCTAAGGTAGAGGCTCTCACTTCTCCAAGGATATTGTCCATATCCTTGGGCTGTACAAATGTAAAAGAACTCATTATTATTGAACAAGCAGAAGCCAAATTAACATCCATTGGGACTGTATCAACAATAGCATCCAAGTCAGAGTAGATTTAAATGAATTTATCTGCAAAAGGCCGTGGAAATTCATCACAGTGGGCTGTTGAGTCTGTTTTTTTACTGAAGGATCAGAATGAGATAAGTAGGCAGAGCTTTGGAAAATTTGTTTTTTCAGGGAGGATGACAACCAGATTCCCAGAATCCCTCAGACAGCTTGGCAGTGTGGGCTAAGGTATTCATGGAGTTGCAGTCCAAAGGGTAACTGTTAATCTTTTGCAATAACAAAGGCAGAAAGAATGAGAGGATAAAAGATGTGCCCAGGATAACAAGCATCACAGAAACCATTTCTACTCCTTCAGCTCTTCAAGGTGAACCAAGAATGGGACTGATTGGGTGATGTGACATGAGGTAACACTTAATCTCAGAGATCCAGCCGGCATTAGGGGTGTAGGGGCAAAATGAGGTCATAGCCTCCCAGTATGAATTTTGCCCCTCAGTTTACTTTCAGTCTCCACATTTCTAGCTGCTGAACATTTAGAAATATAGTTTAGACATCCAAAGAAAAGGACCAAGCAAAGGAAATGTGAATATAGAAAATATAAGAGTTCTGGGTGTGAATGATTTCCAGTGTCTCAATTTCTGCAATGCTAGACATTTGGGGCCTAAAGGAAAGTGTGATATGGTGGGGCAGACTTCTTATTTTGGAGGGATGACCCCATTCTCTCTCTCCCCCCCCTCCAAGCTAAACCCAGATTGTTGTCAATGCTGGTTTCATTTTGATCCCAAGCTGGAACATGGATTTTTATCAAGCCTTTATTTAAGCCTAAGTGGTTAATTGATTTTATCCAATTTGTCAGTGAGCACACCATCTTGCCCTATGAACAGTGCGAAATGCCACATGTCCAAACTGGGTTCAGGAAAGGAAGAAGCACTTGGAATCACGTTATCAGTTAAAATACAGTGGGCCCAAAATCCATGAATGCTTAAGTCCCATTAAATACAATGGTGTAGTGAAATGGTGACCCTTATATAAAATAGCAAAATCATGACTCGCTTTTTGCCATGGATATCATTTTGGAATATTTTCAAACTGTGGATAGTTGAATCCGTGGATAAGGAATCAATGGATATGGAAGGCTGACTGTATTTTACTTTAAATTAGTTGGCCCCTGTATCCACAGTTTTTTTATCCACAGGTTCAACTAGCCACAGCTTGAAAATATTACAAACACACACACACAAAACCTTGATTTTGCCATTTTATGTAAGTGACACCATTTTATTGTGCCACTGGTTTTAATGGGACCTGACATCCATGGATTTTGGTATCCATGGGGGGTCCTGGAACCAAATCCCAGAAGATACCAAGGGCCCACTGTATTTTAACTGGTAACATGATTCCAAGTGCTTTCTCCTTTCCTGAACCCAGCTTGGACATGTGGCATTTCTCATTGCTTATAGGGCATGATGGTGTGTGTGTGTGTGTGAGTGAATAATTGAATAGTGTTGATGTATTCTTCATTTTCTGCTACATTTTTTTATAAAAAAGGCTGGATTGTAGAGCTAGAAGACACAGCAGAAGACAGGGCACCAAATGAAACAGTCTGCTCTGTGCCAGGTTTCCCCATATCCTGTTATCTCTTGTGATTTAACCCATACACCAGGCAAAAGACAAAAGACAAGAGTAGTTGTGATAAGAGTCCAGAACTTGCCAGAAGCATGCCGGAGAAATGAACCAAGATCATGCTGCTAGTTTACAGATGGACTAAAATAAAATAATCACCACTTTTTAGATCTGATGCTGCAAATATAATGTTATCTCCCTGTTCCACCAGTAACTATGCACATAAAGAACAATTTCCCTACTGCTCACTCCCTGGCTGCCTTCTGCTAGCAACAAGGCAGCCAAACCTTCTGCTTGCTTTATTTGCTAGTTGGCTTCCCAATCAATACCTGCTTCTGTGTGCGTTGTTCTGCTTTGCACTGTGCAACAATGATCAGCAAAATGTGGAATGGAACATGGAGAGGAATTCATGATCTAATTCATATTCTGCTGCACTTGTTGCTAGACCTTCTAACAGCTTGTTTTAATCTTTAGAACAGCTAACTACATATACAGATATCATTCTTCACTAATTGTCTTCTTGATGGAAATGAGTAATTTTAGTAATTTTCCCCCCACTGTATAATCCTTGAGGACTGCAGTTTAATACTTATTTCGAGTAAATTTGGATATGGTTGTTTTGCTCAGAAAACCCCAAACAGCATTTTCTACACTGAAAATAATATTTCTGCACAGAAAATGCAAAAATACCACGTGTGAAATTTACATAGAATACGTCATGAACTGCAAAGATTCTTACTAGTCCAACATTCTTTTTGTCAGAGTTTCTCAACATTTCAACCATTTCCCAAAAAGTTTTGAATATTCTTTCCATCCCCAGCTGTATATTGCTATAGAACAGTGGTGTGCAGAGCATAGCCTTCAATATGTTGTTGGACTGCAATTCCCGTTATCCTTCACTACTGGACATTTTGGCTAAAGTTGGAGGGAGCTGCAGTCCAGGAACATCTAAAGGGCCACACGTTGCCCATTTCTGCTTCTGGCAAGGCTGTTTCAGTAGAGTCTAGATGGTTCCCAGTCTTAACAGGAAAATATTCCAGAACAGAAATAGTCTTTACCAAGAAGGGTTTACCTCAGGGATGACTAGCTTAGGAAACTGAGCCCTATTTTAATTTGTCTGAACAAGGGTTGAAATTCCTATAATATTTCTCATTCAGTATTGTCAGAAGTACTTGGCTCAACTCAAAGCCCAATCATCCTCTACCCAGAAAAAGGGAGTGGGAAGAGAAGCCACTTTAGTAGCTGGATTCCCAGAAAAGAGTCAGCTATGTTAGGAACTAAAAGCATATTTGATGATTTAGAAAATAATATATTATTGAATAGTTAAAAGCCTTTCCATAATGTGAAGAAAAGCTTTCAATCTAAATTTTCATCTTCAGAGAAAATTAATTTTGTATGAACATTGGAAGGACTGCAGGTGGAGTCTTCACACACCCAGTAGTGTTCGCACATATGGTGATGTTGCCATCTACTCTTTTTTATTCTACTTTGACACAGTGGCTCTGCATTTTAGCCACACATCATCATCCTGCCAACATAACATTCAGGAAAAGGTAGTCAAAACCAGTAGGATACACACAGCCTTGACAGACCAGTGATAATGGCTGGCATTGGGGCAGAGCGGGGGTGTGGTGTCTGCATGATGTGTGCCCCCATGCCAGCAGTGGGCATCATGGCACTCCTCTGGCACTGTTTCCAGATGACAGGAGTGCCGAAGGGATGCGGCTATGGCAGCTATGGCACCTTTCTGTGATGCAAAAGGAGCTGCTTTTTGCAGCTCCTTTTTGCTGCATGGAAAGGCCAGATTGGGGCTGTGGCATGTATTTGCTGTAGCCCCAATCCAACATGAAAAGGGCAGCTCCAGGCTTGTTCAGTCTGTTTGGTCTGTCCAGCCCCTTAATCTCAAAATTTATTTCAAGCCTATCTGTGTATTTAGATGTCAAAGCTTTGTGATGAATTTCCCACTTCAGCCATTATTTCAAAAATAGCCATGTGTTTCCACACCTTGCAGGTAGATATTGCATCATGGAACACATATCTTATAATAGCATGTGGTCAATAATACTGTATGTGAAAAACTTGGTGGAGAATCAATATTTATTTTTCTTTCTTCTCTGCATGGATTTATAGTAGTTTTCTTTGTCTCTACACATTAATTGCTGAACAGTTGTGTTCAAAATTCTGACCCTAGTTCTTGTCACCTTTTACTTTGGCTTCTTTTGTTTCACATGCCATCCACTGAAGTTTCTCTCTTTTTGAATTCTTCTTTAACAATGTCTCTGGCTTTGATCCACAGCTTTTCTGGCTCTTGGTCACTTAGGTTTTACAGTGCAAATTTATTTTTACATGATCTATACATTCTACCGGGCTATTTTTGAAGTTGCATTTTGGTTGTTGTATGTGTTCAAATCGTATCTTATGGTGATCCTAAGCCTTACCTATCACAGGGGTTTCTTGGAAAGATATGTTCAGGTTAGGTTTGCCTTTGCCTCCATCTGAGGCTAAGAGAGAGTGACTTTCCATGTCTGAGTGAGCTTTGGTCTCCAGAGTGCAGTCCAATGCTCATACCACTGCACCTCATTGACATTTGGGTATAATGATTAATTTAGTGTTCTTTTTAGCTTTTTTTGCTGCTGTGCCCCAAAGACAAAAAGCATATGCAACCTAGCTGGGGTCATAATACAGTCAGCCTTCTGTATCCATGTATTCCTTATCCATGGATTCAATCATTCATGGCTTGAAAATATTCAAAAAATGTATAAATTCAAAAAACAAACAAACCTTGCTTTTGCCATTTTAGACAAGGAACAACATTTTACCACACCATTGTATATAATGGGACTTGAGGAGCCACAGATTTTGGTATCCATGGGGTTTGAAATTCTTTATTATGGTCAAAGACCGTACCAAAGCACTTCTTTCCTTTTTCTGTTCTAAAGGTGGCCAATATGTCCCCGCAGCCATCCAAGTATTTGTCAGCAAAATAATTTCCCAGATGCTGTATGGCTGTCAGGTATACATGCTTAATGATTACAACTCACTCCAAGTAGCACAAACCAAATTTTTAAGAGCAATTACAAGAATTCCAACATGCATCCCAAATGTAATACTCAGGTTGGAGATAGGACAAATTTCTATGGAAGCCTGAATATTGATGGTAACCATGGGGGGGAGGGTGTCCTGGAACCAACCCCAGCGGATACCAAGAGTCCACTATATTGCCAGAGTGAAAACTGGAAAGAGTTCCTGTACCTGTAATGGTTGACTAGGAAAGGGGATTTCAGCAAGTGTTGCTTTTCATGCAACCAGATCACAAGCAATGCCTCCTGAAATTCCCTCTTCTATACAACCATCCCTATTACAAGAGCACTCTCTAGTTTTCATTCTGGCCACTCAGCCCCAGACTTCCTTCTTGATCACCAGGCTTTGGTAATTGACTTGTTAGCCCATATGTGAGGTCACCAGATGACCCAATAGACAGAAAATTGGTCCTTGATCTGCTTCAATTGTTCACTCCCGAATTAAACCAAAGTGTTTTATTATCTTGAGAGATTTCATCAGGTTGAATTTCATAAGAGTTCTACAAGTCACTTCACCCATCAGTAGCCAGCAGTGGTGATGACACAGACAATAGTGAACACAACTGCTTACTTATAAATAGAATAGTCCCTCCCAGTTGGATGATTTAATATTGCCTGTTCTTGAGCTTCTGAATGGTATCAAATTCTACGATGGAATGCCCAGGAAGATTGAAGCGTTCTGCAACTAGCTTTTGTATATCCCCATTTTTATGTCAATTTTTCCTCTGGTTCAGGTACTGGCCTGTTTGCCCAGTGTAGAGTGCTGAAAGGCACTGCTGACATAGTATGGCATAGATCACATTAGAGGCCAAGCAGCTGAAAGATCCTCTAATATTGTGGTGATATCATTAGGTCCTGTGATTACATTTCCTGAATAGATGTGTAGGCAGAGTTGGTATCTGAGTTGGTGGCAAGGTTTAGTACCCATGGCCACATCAGTGTTGTATGTACTGTAGGTGAGTAACTGAGGTTTAGAGGCCTTTACTTGGCTACTTATGTCCAGGTAAATGGATATAAATCAGCCATCTTGGACCTCAGAACAAAAAGACAACAAAGGAAGATTAGAAAGAGACACAGCAGAATTGAAGCATATCAACAAACTGCAGTCCATGAGCTGTGGGTTGAATAGAGACAATGGTTTCCTGGCACACTATACACATCACAACATTAGCTAACCCCCTGCCCCATGGAGGCTCTCTTGATCAGTTCTCATATCTACTTTTTGGCTCCCACACTATATCCCAATCTTCATACAGTCATCTACTAACCTTGGCTTTAGGCCTTGTGCCCCAATAACCAGAATTAAACTGTATTTGTCACCTTATCTCCGCACCAAAACTCCACACAGTTTTGAATTCCTATGGACATTCTTACACACAGTTATATAGGTCTGTCCCTGGGCTTTCCACTCCAACAATGTATCTGAGAAAGTAGGCTCAACTCTACAAAACATCATGCTACCAACATCAATCTTTCAGTTAGTCTCAAAGGTGCTGCATGATCCCTTTGCAATTATGATGATAGAGTTCCACCACTGTAATTATTTCTCTACTGGATAAGCCTGGCAACTCTGCCAAGGCGAGGTGCTTTGTGATAAGGAGGCACCTTTTGGCTGTCTTGCAGACCATCTCACTGCTGGGAGAGGGTGGAAATCTTCTTTGTTTGCTGCTCCATTCCCTGATGCTTTGGAAAACTCTTCATTGGCTGAGGTGAATCCCAAAAAGTTACAAAAAGTTGTAAGTCTGCACCCATTTAAAAAGCCAGTGCTTGCCCTCTGCAGAAGCTCAGATCTGTGGATGGTAAGCCCACAATTGGCATGAGTGTGCTGTACATAAATTCAATCTAGACAATGAGGAAATTGAAATAGTTAAAGAATGCCTAGAATCAAATATTGATCACAGTAGTGGCTGCAGTCAAAGAATGAGAGGAAGACTAGGAATGGGAAGGGCAGCTATGGAAGAACTAGGCAAGATCCTGCAGGGTAAAGACATACAACTGAATTAGAATCAGAATAGTTCAGGCCATTGTATTCCCCGTTACCATGTGTGGATATGAGAGCTGGACAGTGAAGGAAGCAGGCAGAAAGAAAATAAACTCATTTAAGATGTGGTGCTGGAGAAGAGTATTTAGGATAACATGGACAGCCAAGAAGACAAATGAAATGGGTCATTGAACAGTTCAGACTAGAGCATTCCTTGGAAGTCAAGATGATCAAGCTGAAGCTATCATACATTGGCCACATAATGGGAAGGCATGGATCACTAGGAAAAAAACAATTGTGCTAGGAAAGGTAGCAGATAGAAGAAGGTGGGGAAGACTGCAGACCAGGTGGATGGACTCAATCAGGGGAGTTATGGGCATGGATTTGCAGAAGCAGTGGAAGACAGGGATACTTGGAGATATCTCATCCACAGGGTTGCCATGAGTTGCCATGAGTTGGAATATTGGAATAGACTCAAGGGCAGATGACAACAACTTATGAATTCATAAATACTGGACAAAATGCCAGGCATAATTATGAAATACTATTTAAAAATATGTTCTTGATTAATGTATACATTTTAGACTGCTTAGCATTCAAAAAATCAAAGGCATTATGTAGCTGTTATGGTTTTTGCTGCCTTCCAGAGTTTTCTGCTAAGAAAGGAAATGAAAAAAGCCGTGACATGATGTAGAAGGCTTAGAAAATGAATACGTTCACCTTTTCTAAAGCAAGTCTAAAGAAATGTGAGTTCTTTAGCACAAAACAATCTTTTAAAAACAATGTATATTTTATTTAACCACAGGTCCATAATTCAGTATCCTTAATGTGTTTTGGATACTGATGTATGCTGATGGACAATTGTATCAGTCTGTATCACATTTGTCTTTGAAAAGTAGACATTTAAATGCAAGAGATATATGTATGAATATTTCAAAACCTATAATTTGACAAGAATAATAAGAATCGCAAATGTTTTCAGAAGGATGCTAGCAGTTGGTGTTTATCAGCTACTAAGCCAATGGCTGGAATAAACCTCTCTGTTCTAAAATTGGCTACATGTGAAAATGATATCTAATACCTGGAAAGATTGAAAGCTTGGGGAAGAGGAAGAGGAGGAGGTGAAGGAAAAGGAGAAGGAGGAAAAGAAGGGAGGGGGAGAGGGAGGAGGAGCAAAGCAGCAAAGAGAAGAAATCAGTCCCTTTAGAGTCTCAAATGCTTTATAAGAGCTTCTGCATAAAGACCCTGAGCACGCAGCCCCAGCAACAAGAACATAACAGTAAAGATTTCTCGCCATTGATATGGTAAGAGATGTCTATTAAAAAAACCTTTGATGTCTTGGCTTGCACCCTGGCTTTGGTGCAAGGGTGTGGTATGTTTATTTTTCTTTTGTCCCACTGCCAGCATGTCTATGGTTATTTTGAGATTTTTGCTTGTATTGGCTTCTGTTTCATCTGTCATTTACCCTTAGTGTGCATATTAATTCATTGTGCAGGCATTAAACAACAAGGTGATGAGATTTAGCAGCAGGGTGAAAGCTTTGCAGGCTGGTACAGCAGACTGACCAATGGAGCCAGTGATGAAATGCTGCTTTTCCCCGCTCCAGGTATATTGCAAAAATTCTCCCTCCCTTTCTATGGAAATCTTTTCCCTGTGGAAATAGGTTAGTGATTGCTTAGCTTACTGTCCTGGATGCCATGCAGTTGTTCCATAGCATGTGAAAGAAATATAAACAAACCTTTTAGGTTCAGACACTGGGGCAGCAGTGGCGGCAGGGGAAGGTACAGGAGGAAGACCTGTGCAAGGATAATTTTGTCACAAAAGAAATCTTGTGAAGAAAACAGAAATCTCTTTTCCTCCTGCATTCCCTTGTGTCATTTTCTTCTCGATTAATGATTACCACATTAGCAGGGAAAGAGAAATGATTGCAGTGCTTCTTCAAAGGGCTGATCAGGGAATGAGACCAGGAGCTATCCATTGTGCTGATCATCTAGAGCTATTGCTATGTGCTGCATAATACCTTGTACAAAATAGAAGGAAGGGAATATTAATAGATCTGTTATTGCTGGGTGTATTCAATAACACATATGAAACTGGAGGACAAAATGAAAGCCTTTTCCGCTAGGCAACAACCTTTATTGGCTAAACAGTTGGTTTTGAATAATCTGACATTCAGAATTTTCTTCATAGGTTACTAAAAAGGTTATCCTATGTGCAGATATGTTTACTATTCTGAATATATACATAAAAAGCTGAAGTGGGGAAGAGATTTCCACCACCACCTCCCAGTAAAATAAATCCTGATAATAACCAAATCAAGAGACACATATTTTGGCTTGCTCATGACAGAAATCAGGGTGGGACTGACCTAAAACAATATTCAAATGAGAATGCTATTTTACCCAGGAGATGTAGATGGCAAAGACGGCTGATTTAAAAGAAGAAAATAACAATGCAAGCAAATAAGATTTTTTAAAATATATGACCCTCTGTGTTGCTCAGGCTTGTTTAGCACACACACACAACACTTTACTCTGTTCCCATCTGATGTGTCTCCTTTGTGTTATTCTTTTTTTCAGTATTTCAGTGAGAAGATGAGTACTTATTGAAAAGCATCTTTGCAGCCTGCTCTGAATAGAAGAAGTGGAATAAATCCTCAAATTGGCCCCATGCCTTAATACAGTAAGTACAGTTATAAAGCTACAAAGTATAAAGAAATGCTCTGAAAATGCATTATTTATATAAGGGTAGATCAAATAAAATAGAAAACAAGCATATGTATTATATATGTACTTGAAACATCTCTCTGCTATTTCATATGCATATCTAGCCACTTTCTTCTTAGCTTTCTCTTTAAAACATAAAAACAAACACAACAGCCAAATATCTCTAGAAAATTTGAATATGTATTTCTACTAGAAAAAAACAACATGATGACGTGTCCAATGAAGTGCATTATAAATGTACTGTATAAAAGATAATGGTTAGGCATTTTAATTAAATGGTGACAATGACTAATGAGCAATTTGAGATGAGGCTTTGTGAAAATGTATTTAAACTACACATCCTTTTATCACTAGTTATTACAACAGGTGAATATTTCCTTAGGGTTTATTTTTTAAATAATCATTCATGTAAATGTAAAATCAAACTGAAGCTATAGAAATAAAAACAGTGTCCTGTATGTCATTGTCAAAATCTTATAGTGGGATAATCAGATAAACTACAAGATAACAACTTGCATGTCTGAACTCAGCTTTGTTTTTAAAATGTCTTCCATTGTGTAGTATTTCTAGTTTAATTAGCTGATGTAATATTAATCAAGCCGGTGAAAAGTAAACTTGAAATAACTTCACTATGTCAAATATTACTACTACTACTATTACTTAGGCAATGGTAATTGTATAGGTGCTCTGACATTTTATTTATGCCTGCAAAAGATATCCCCCCCAGCATACCATCTGGGACTGAAACAACATGCAGGCATTGACTAACATCTCCAATTGTTTTTTTCTCATGTTTGGTTTGTAACATCTTGCCTGATGAAGAAGCCCATGGAGCTTCGAAAGCTTGCAACAAGTATATTGTGGATTTCAGTTGGCCAATAAAGGTATCACTGATTAATTTTATTTATGTGAGAGTTACAAATAAAGTTATTACTTGCTGAAGGAAGTTGGTTTAGTATGAGAATAATGGTAAAGATAATTGTTCAGAAATATTAATGCATTTGCTATAATAAATGGAAATAAACTTTTAGAATTTAAATGTATACATTGAAATTAATGGGGCAAATTCTCATGACTGAGTTTCCCACTGATTTCAATGGAACTACTGTAAGTATGACTAAATCTGGGTTCATTTTATTATCTGTACTTTGGTATCTTGATAAATGGACGGACATTAATTGCATTAATATAACAGTTCAGATATGTTTGATTGGTATTTTAAAATGAACAACCAAGTTAGTTCTCCAGTGTGGAGAACTCTAGAACCAACTATTTCTATAAAGATGATAGCCCTAGCTAGGGGATATATCAGTTTTTCCTAATTCTACCAACTAACTATGAACATCTTGTCTGGACCAGAAAAATATAGGAATTGATGTTCTCCAATTAGCACAGGGCACTAGCTAAATGATAAATGATGTATTGTCATTTTAAGTGTGAGGAGAAAAGGATTAACATGAGTAAGCTTAGAGGGCTTCTTTTGGTTCAGTGATTACTGTATGGGAAATGTCAGCTTTTTGCTTCTTGACTAGGGAAAATCTGCTATGATCAAGTTTCAAAGCCATAGTGTAGACTAGATCTGTTGTTGTTGTTTCTCTCCATCACATGGATGCTGGAAACTGTTACTTTTGTTAAAAAAGTTTTAATCTGCTGTTTTGATTGTAGCACCAGTTGTGATCAGACAGCATGGAGTTCAAAAGAGGAAAAACCTTCATAAAATCCAGCATGCAGCTCACCCATGAGAAATTACCTTTAGTGGGCTTGAGTCCTAGAGAGAAAGACAATGCAGGAAAGGACATCAAAGAAAGAAACCTTCCCAACATTGAAACTGCAAAATCAAGTTTCTCTGAGGATAAATGTGATAGCATTTCAAACAGGTCAACAAAGACTGGTTCTAGTGAGAGCATCCTGTTGGTCCCAGAATCCTTCTACAAACCTGTACGGAAAAGTAAAACCCATGACTGTGTTGTAAGAAGTGCAGACAAAGCTGAACAATGTGGCCACAATAGCAACATCTCTGAGGAGGGTGTTGTAGCTCCTGGAAGAACTAAAGGACGACTTGTCAACAGTGCCAGCTTTTCTGGGTTTGGGAATGCACAGAATTCTCATGGCAAAAAAGACTCTGTGGTCAACTCAAGTCATTTCTTGAACAGTCCACAGCAGATGATTGATTACCGCAACTTTGTCCCACAGATGCCTTTTGTGCCAGCTGTGGCCAAAAGTATCCCTAGGAAGAGGATTTCTCTGAAGCGATCCAAAAAAGGTTTCCGAGACATATTTCATATTAAAAAAAACAAGTCAGAGAATCTTGCTTTGTTGTCAGAGAAGCAGAAAAGGCTTCCATTTCCAGGATGTAAGTCAGAATTAGCAGGCCGGCTTGGTAAATATTTCTTTAAGGCTGGAGAAACCTTTACTGCTGACTGTTTGGCACAAGATATTTCTGATGGTGAACTTCTCTCAGAGTCCTCCTATGAGTATTCCAGTGCTTTGTGTGAAGATGTTGCTTCCCTGAAGAGCTTTGATTCCCTCACTGGATGTGGAGAGATTTTTGCAGATGAGAGCTCTGCCCATATGGAACTGGAGATCAGTAAAGAAATCTTACAAAGGCAATCTCAACAGAAAGACAACCCTGCCATGGGATCCTTCCAAGGTGGGGTGGAACAGCTTGCATCCCCAGCCCAAAATGAAGCAGCTGATTTTGCAAAACTTTGGGATAATATTAATAAATCAGTGCAACTGCATCAGAAAACATTGTTTGATAGAAGGTTACTGAAAATACCTAGCAGTAAACTGGCAAAGGCTAGATATGAGACCAGTGCCTCAGTGACAGACTTACTTTCTTCTCCTGACTCTTCCAAAGAGAGCTCCATAGACACTGGGACCCCAAAGAGTGACAATCAGGAATCCATGTCCACTAGTGATGAAGGATACTATGATTCATTTTCTCCTGGGCAAGATGATGAACTAAAGTCTGATCAATCACCTGGAGTACCAGGTCGGTTTCCAAGAGACAGCTATAGTGGAGATGCCTTGTATGAACTATTCTGTGACCCCAGTGAAGCTCAGATCAGCCCAGGGCTAGATGATGACCTCTGCATGTCCGAAAGCATTTCAGAAAAGGCCATTGAAATACCTTTGTCAATTTATAGTTTTCATGTAGGATCAGAAGAAAATATGGCTTCGCAACCAGCTGTTGATATCATCAGCCAAGGTTTCCTTCACAGCACATGGAAAGGCAAAGAATGCTTGCTCAAGCTATGTGACACAGAGCTCTCCTTGACCATGGGGATTATCAACTGGCTACGAAAAAACCCAGGACTGATTTCCCCACAAGATTTCCCCAAGAATCCTCAGTCACAGTTAGAAAAAGATGGTGAGCCAATACCCACCTACCCCAGCACACACAAGAATGGGTTCAAAGCAGCTCTGGAAGAAAATACAATGGGTCCAGAAGCATCTTCAATTTGCACCAAAAATGGAACATATTCATGTTCAGTAGGCAGAACTGAACAAAGGCAAAGTGATAGTCTTACATGTGAGTCACCTCAAGAAAGTTCTCAAGAAAGGGAAGGAACTCTGAGTGCCATGTCTCCCCTCATAACAGACAATAGCGCATCATATGACATGCACAGATCAGAGGAGAGCTGGGATGACCTACTGATGATGAGTTCTTCTGAAATGGAGAAGATATCTCTTGTAGGAGAGTGCACAGATCCTGGTACTGAAACACTGTCATTTGAAGCCCTCAATTTGGAGACAATCTTCCAAAATGACGAGAACCTTTTGGCAATGGATAACCATGATGCAGAGTCATGTTCTTCCTACATGACTGCTGCAACCTCTCCAGATTCTCTAGAAAATGGAGATGAAAGTGGGACAAAAGCATCAGAGACACCAGCAGAACTTGACAAGCCAACAGAGCCACTGAATCTCAGTCATTACCAAAGTCACACCAGCAAGACACAAAAAGAGAATGACAGTAACATGGTGAAGCTTTTGGATCATTGTGCCGCTCAAGTTGCCTCCCTAAAGATTAGTTATGATTCTGAAAATAAGCACTTGGGTGATAAATGCATTGGAAATGAAGTGAGCAATAATACTGATACAAGGAATCAATTAAAAAACCAACTACTGTTGCAAAATGAATGTATCTGTATACCTCCTATTGTTGATTATTCAAATCAGTGTAATGTTAAGGCAAATGTTGGTAGCAGTGCTCCATATCTCATGAAGAATGAAGAAGATCTCATGAATGAAGAAGATTTCATTTGTGTTGATGATCAGAAAAGATCAAGTATCCTAGACTATATGGGCCCAATTACAAAAAATAAGCTAACCTTTGAATATGCCCAGTTGAATAATCAAGCTTTGTCTTATATAAGAGATTTCCGATTTGAACTTGGCACTCAGAACTCTACTACCATGGCAAACATTTGCAGACCCACATTTTTACCACTCTTTAGTTCCATTTGCTCAGACACAGCTAGTGACTTCCCTCAGTCTTTGTGCAGAAAAAGCAGTTTACTGGAGAAGCATTCAAAAGATCAAGAGGTTCCACCAAGAAGCACACCTTTATGTGCTTATTCAAAATTCCAGTGTAAACTACTGCCACAGGTAGCCACTCTTCCACTTCCAGAAGATGCTACCAAAGAGATAGCTGTGATGGAGAAGAACCATGACTAACTTGGTGAAGTAAGGTAAGTCTAAGAATGAAGATCAAAATGGCATGTGGCCTTGTCAAAAGGTATGAAAGATTATTATTTGTGATGCCTTCATTCTTTTACACTTCAAGCTGCACTTTTGGGGCTATGTGTCTGTCCAAATCTTTTCTTCTTTATCCCACAAACAAAAGTGAAATTCAGCAACTCTCCAGCAAGGATTAGAGTAGAGTTGGGAAGCATATGGCCCTTCAGACAGTGTTGGAATGCAACTCCCATTATCTTTGACCATTGGCCACCCTGGCTGGAGAATCAAAGCTCAGCTGCATCTCAAGGGCCATAAATGATCCATCCTTAGATTAGCATAGTTCATCTCTGATTACCAGGTGATCTTAAAATATAATAAATCGTCAAAAAAGAGAAGTCAAGAAACATTTTTATTAGCCTGCATGCCCACACACTAGTTATTTGTAGCTTACAAGTGGGGAAAAAGACTTTCATAACATTTTCTTGGGTGGCCATTCAGAAGGAGTTTGTACAAGTGATCATGTGCATGGCTGTATATAGGTATGTGTTGATACCTTGTGTGTATTTACTTTATAGTAAGAATACTGAAACCAACATTTGTTTAGGTACATTAGAAAAGAAAGATATATTACTTCTATATAAACAATATATTTTAGATATGCTAGCTTCACATTTATGGGATAACACATTTCTGCTAAATGAACTGTGCCCTCTGAATATGTTTACCTTTAACCTAAATTCTTGCTGACAAAATGGATCCAAAGCAAAGTTGTACAAAAAGTGAATATTGTCATAATTCTATGGGCAATTTGTTGTTTTAGTTGTTGGTAGGTTGCATTTATGCTCATGAGAAATGTGAGTATCTTGTATATATGGATGCTACAAGATCCCTTTGCATACTGATTTTCTATACTAACATGGCTATGTCTTTGAATATGAATATGGATTACATTCCAGAAATTTGACATGCCTGAGTATGGATTTGAGGGAAGTTAAACCCACTGATTCATGACATAATATATATTTTATTTAGGGCCCATTCACACTCCACAAATGTAGCACTATGATTCCACATCACCAGCCTTGGCAGCATCTTATGGAATACTACGGTTTTAGTTTGGTAAGGCACTATTGCTCTCTGGATGAGAATTCTAAATCCACCTATTTAAACTGCAGAACTTGGGACTCCAAGGAATGTTGCCATTGCTCTTAAAGTGGCATCAAAGTGCTATACCTGTGTAGTATGAAAGGATCCATGGGAAGATTTCTTCTTGACGTACCCACTTCTGTACTTCCTCTCTTCTTTCACACAAAATTCAATCTTTACTCAGAATTAAGAGTTCTGATATTGTTCCCTCCCAACAAACTCCTTTCCTCTGGTTTGTTCTCACCCAACAAGTTCTTCAATGGGAATGTTTCACACTAGTATACCTCACTCACTCACTCACTCACTCACTTGAGCATGTTAGGTTGCTTTTAATGTAATGTTCATTGAAACATGCATGTCCAATTTTCATGTATTTGATGATTCCCTCCACAAATTTAAACCATCACAAATACGATACAATTTTTGTGATGCAAGAAGGTAGGGATCTGAGGGCACTCTGTTCCCATTTTCATTGGGAGTGGCTAAAGAAACTACAGAATTTTTGTTGCACAGCTGGCGTATCATGTCATCTTCCCTTCTCTGGTTTGTCCCAATCCAAAAGACCAGAGAAAGAAGCCAATAACAAGCCCTAGGTTATTTCTCTACTTTTTGGGGGAGGGAAGGAATCAAAGAAGGGAAGCTGTCCATGGCCAGGGAACACAACAAACCAACAGTAGAGTAAAGCTCCATAGCTTATTGCAATGCTCTTATAGCAAGGAGGACCAATCAAACAAAATGAACTGGCATGCTGCTTATGACAACAAGCCTAAGGAACTTGCAGTTTCAGCTACTTGCCTTACACAAAGATACCTGATGGTTATTTCTGCTTCCTTTCCTTCCTCCAGCTTGACACAGTAATGACAGCTTTTCTGTATCCAAAGTACTAGGCTTCTGAATCTCTTACAATATCAATTCAGTGTGGTTTGAAGAATTTTGCAAGAATAAGACACGTAGACCAATTTTTGAACCAAGGAAATCTTTTTTTTAAAAAATAGCATTTATGAAAGGTATCACTATCTTTACAAACTAGTACAATAAATGAAGCAAATATTTACATTTGGGCCTGCACTCTGGTGATATTTGGGCCTGCACTCAGGTGATAAAAATCTATCTCTAGGAAGGTTCATGTGTGCTTGCCATAACAAATACAAGTGCATGGTCAAAAATGAGAGCTTCCTCCCAGCCTCTGACTAGGCTGTGATATATCCTAGGGGTTCCAGGGCAAATTATGTGACACACAGCTCTTTCCTCCTATTCCTTGTTGTTGCCTCCCAATATGACTGATTGATTGACTAACTGACTGATTGATTGATGACATTTGTTTATCATGTTTAAACCCACCAGGGTTCCTGAGGCAATGCACAATGAATAAAAACATAAAAAACATTAAATACATTGTTGTTGTTGTTAGCTGCCCCTGAGTCAACTCCAACTAATGTTGACCCTGTGGACGAGACATCTCCAAGGATCCCTATCCTCTATTGCCTTGCCCAGATCCTGCAAGCCCTTGCCCATAATCCTACTGATTGAGTCTTTCCCTCTGGTCTGTGGTTTCCCTCTCTTTCTTCTACCTTCTACCTTTCCTAGCATTATTGTTTTTCCCTAGTGATCCGTGCCTTCTCATTATGTGGCTAAAGTATGATAGTCTCAACTTGATCATCTTTGCTTCCAAGGAGAGCCCTGGTCTGATCTGTTCAAGAACCCATTTGTTTGTCTTCTTAGCTGTCCATGGGATCCCAAGTACTCTTCTCCAGCAACACATTTTGAATGAGTTGATTTTCTTTCTGTCTGCTTCCTTCATTGTCCAACTTCCTTCACTGTCTCACTGGACATACATGATTAAAAACAATAATAAAATTAACCATAAAAATATAAATACATTATTAGGTAAGGGTAAAGGTTTCCCCTTGACACGAATGTCTAGTTGTAACCGACTGTAGGGGGTGGTGCTCATCTCTGTTACTAAGCTGAAGAGCCAGTGTTGTCTGAGGACGACTCTGGTGTTCATGTTGGCCAGCATGACTGCACAAAATGCTGTTACCTTCCCACCGAAGTAGTTCCTATTTACTTGTATTTGCATGTTTTCAAACTGCTAGGTCGGCAGAAGCTGGGACTAGTGACAGGAGCTTACCCCATCATGCAGTAATTGGGATTTGAACTGCCAGCCTTCCAACCTTACGATTGTTGGAATTGGCATCTTTAGCAGTAAGCCACAGCATCCCACCAAAATACACCATTAAAAACAGTTAAAACAAACTAAAACTCTTCTCTAAAATTGTTATAGAATTTCAAATGATTAAAATCAGTTAAAATATCTAGAATCACCACTCATAATTTTAGCATTTGAAGGCTAAGGAAATAGCACAATCTGTTGCCTGCTGGAAACTCAGAAGGTCTGCAGCCCAATACAACTCTTGTCTAACTGAAGGGCTGGCCCTGCTTAGTATTAGAAAATTGTGTAACCTTGGAGAGTTGCTACTGGTTAGAATAGATAACACTGGGTCATCTGACTTGGTATACTGCCTATCACCTATTCAGGTTCAACAGAAGAAATATACAAGGAAGAAGAATACATTAATTCCACCCCTACCTCCTTCACTCCCCTGTGCACATTTCCATAATTCTCCTCACATTCCACTTTTTGAAGTGCAGTTTATGGATAGAGGAGGTTCTCCACATGATTCATAGTATTTCTCAGTATTCTAGTTTTTGTGAAGAGCCTCCATGGAGGATTCCCTCTTCGTCAGAAAGGCACTCCCCATATGAAGAGTGACAGTAACATGTGGAGAGGGAGTAGTACTAGAATGCTTCCTGTACTTGTGTTTATTCTGTGATGCCTCAATAAGGATCAGTGCTCCCATGAATCTAGAATAGGGCTTTATGTTCCTATGATTCTGGATCAGGTTGCCCAGAAATCAGGTGGTGGTGTTTTCTCATGTCACCGAAGATCTTCATGAGAAAGCCCAGAAGCCCTAAACTGATGCAAACTCAGTGCTGCTGTATACAGACATAGAGAAAAGCATTTTCTAGGCAGGCATTATTTTCTGCTAGATACAGGAAGTGGAAGCATAACAGATGCATCTGTCAGAAGTGGTAATGTCCCCAACTGTAGTACTTTATGAGATGTACTGCAAACAGACATTATTGAGCTGGGGGCATTTTCTAATATATTGTTTCACTAGTTGATGTAGCATGTTGCCAGTTGCCAGTGAAGATACCTCACAAACTAGAGATATGTCTCTTTTTGTATGCTATGGTTATATGTTCACCACAAAGGGATGATTTTTCTCTCTGGGGAAAAATGGAAGGTTACTCCGAATATTCATTTAGTGGTGTTCTCACAATTCAAGAATTTTTGTGTCATGTGAATGAATTTGGACATGTACCTCAATCATATTTAAGCCTTCATTTAAAAAAAAAAAACTAATTATGCACAGGCATTTTATTGTTTTACTACAATGGTTTCTAGAAGAAAAACTGAGAACTTGGGTGTAACAACACTGCTTTGCTATATATCCAAACTTATCCCACACGTAGCATGATCTCACATGTTTTCAGGATTGCATTACATGCTATTTTACATGAAAGGTAAGTTTCACCTCAAAATTAAATAAAAATTATAGATGAAAATCTTTGCAGATATATTTGTCACTGTGAACCAGGAACCAGGAATTTATGCATATAAAGGTTCCTTGTTAGTGAACTTGGTATAGAACACAAAAAGAAAACAACATGAAACCATTTCTATATCACAAATTGAACTTGTTGCATTAGTTGGTGTATAAAATGGCCTATGTTAGTTGGCTTGCCAGTTAGGAGGATCCACTAATTTGTGAATGTACAAGGTCATTTTTTTTGTTTGTGTTTAAAAAAAGATGGTGGCATTTATCTGCTTATTTCAATAGTATCACCAGTTACCTATGCTGTCCTGACTGTATTGTTAGCTGGCTGTAGCTGATGTAATATTGCTCAAGACCAGATCTATTAAACAGCTGACAGGTATGCTTAGTATTGAGGATCTCTTTTTAGAAAAGCTCCAGGCTGTTTCATAATGAAATAGGAGGAAGAAGGCAGAACATATATCAGAACTTTCAGAAAAATATGAGGTTGGACTATCCCTGCAAGCAGCATGGGAGGAACCCCCAAGGATAAGATGAGATCACTGTTTCTTAAAACAGCAATTACATTCAGGCGTCAATGTGGGTATAAGGTATACCTAAATTGTTGTACTGTTATCAGGGCACAGTTTTATTAGTGTGTGTGTGTGTGTGTGTGAGAGAGAGAGAGAGAGAGAGAGAGAGGGGTTGACATTTAATGGTTAGTAACTGGTATTTAAAAACTGCATCCCTAAAGAGCCACATGTTAGTTTTCTACATATTACTAAGCAGTTACACATATTTTAATTTTAGTATCTCTTCAAATTCCAAGGCAAATCTGTGTTTCACATATTATTGCAGCTACAGAATACATTTGCGGAGTTGTGAGTTGATAAGGGGGAAAAACTGGGCGCTGCTTTCCAAGAACATATAAAATATATGAACTCATACATGTTCTAAGTTGATAAACATGCAAGGGATCTTGTGAATTTGGCAATAATTCACTGTAAGCAGATTGGAGACAATAACCCACGTCTACACAGAGCTATCTAAGGAGGAATTTTATTGAACACACAGAAGAATCAAAATGTACACAATGATTGCACATCAGAATAGCAAATATTATGGTAGGGCTTTGTAAATGGCAAAAGTAAATGTATAACACAGAGAGCTAGTTTAAAGAGCACAGTTGCTTCAGAATGGGAAAATATTAAGTTAAATATGAAACTCATGAAGCTGGAAGGGTTTCAGGATCCAGTCTGTCACTAACATACTGTAGAGTCCTGGATTCTGGCAGGGGTTTGGGGACTAAGCAGGATGCAGTTCAGTGGTTGCTAAGTGGTGGGATGAGAGAGAGAAAACTTGAAAAGTGGGGGCACTAGAAAACTATCTGCATAGTATCACAAACTCCACGGGATGAGGGAATAGGTAGGAGAGTGACTAATGTACAGGGAAAATACTCCTTGAAATATGGGGGTGATGAAAATTATGGGGGTTGGAGTAGTGCAAAGGAGAGGAGAACAGATACATTATATCAGAGCTAAGACTTTAAAAAAAGAGAATAAAATGAGGAGATTCTCCTGCTAGAATCCCAGATTTGGGAGTGTTACACTGGGATATAAAACATTTTGCTTGAGAATACTGATGTTTAATGTCTGATTGATTCATCCTTGCTGTACCATGGGAATATTTATTAAAATATTTAATATTTTAGCACTGGAAGTTATATTTCTTTACCTTTCTTGGGAGGCTGACATGAACACCTAGAGATTTATTTTTAGCTCCTTTATGACCTAGGCCAGACAGGGATTCCTTCACTACTACTACTACTAGTAATAATAATAATAATAATAATAATAATAATAATAATAATAATAATAACTTTATTTATACCCCACCTCTCTGTCAGAAGACAGTTGAGGCAGCTTACAATAAAAAATCCATACAATACAACAACAATACCCCAATTATTCCCTCCCTTCTTTAAAACACCAATTAAACACATTTACCCATTAAAACATTCCATTAAAATAATCAGAGATGGATGAATGGGACTACAGTGAGATGGTTGATCCAATTGGTGGCTGGGTTTACAATTCAGGAAAGGCCTGCCGTAGTTTCCATGTAGTCACAGACATATATAGATAACCACATATGCCTTGGCACTGGTGTTGTACAAACACAGATAGCTTGTGACATTGGACATTTTGGTGTGCCTTTTAAAAATAGTGTGGTTGGCAGAAGTAAGTTGGCAGAGCTTTTTTGGTGCATAGTGATGAGGATCATCATTTGCTAATGCCAATAGATCAGGCTATTGTTAAAGGCATAAGATGGAAAATTAATTAACAAAATGGTGGACCATCTTATTCTGGAATAGCATCTGATGGAGAACATATTTATTTATTTATTTATTTGGAGTATTTATATTCCACTCTTCAGCCAAAAGGCTCTCAGAGCGGTTTACAAATTGTTAGACACTTCCCTGCCCTCAGGCTTACAATCTAAAAAGACAAGACACAAAAGGAGAAGGGAATGGCAATGGGGAAGGGAATAAGTCCAGCAGATCTTCTCTCTCTCTGGGGCCTGGACTATCACTGCATGGCCAAGGGATTTCATGCTTAGTTTTCTGTGAGTTTTTTCTGGCAATGAAGCCGTGTTCTAGAAGAGTTCTTTCCTGATGTTTCACCAGCAGCTGTGGTTGGCATCTTAAGAGAATGCTGGCATGGAAGAGAGTGGGGCATATTCAGTTGGCCCTCCTTATCCACAGATTTTTTATACAGGGATTCAAGCATCCACGGCTTGAAAGTATTAAAATATATATATATAAATTTCAAGTATCAAACCTTGATTTTCCCATTTTATATAAGGGACACCATTTTGCCATGTCATTGTATTTAATGGGACTTGAGCATACACGGATTTTGTTATTCATGGGGGTTCCTGGAAATAACAAGGGTCCACTGTATACTGTTGGTTGAGGGGAAGTGATTTTCATATGTATTGTTGAATGGCAAGGCCTCAGGGTGTCTATTTAATTAATGATCCATTGTCTGCTGGGAAACCCCCTTCACTTTGGCTCAGTACACATGGGCCAAAAGTGGCATGGTTCAGGAGCTTGCAGCAACCACACACTCCCGAACCTTAGTATGTATGGGTGGCACCATCTTGACACAGCACCATCCATATGGCGTGTGCATCCATGATGTATCTTGTGACATAACCCTTTTCCAGTGGGTCGTTGTTGCGGCCGTGCGGTTGCCACAGCAACGATCCAGAGGAGAAAGGGACAGGCCTTTGTTTACTTTAAGGGTTTCTTCTTTCCTGTTGAAGTTGTACAGGTGTTTCTGGTTTTCAGTGGCTTCCCTGTACATTCTGACCTGACTGTTGTTGGCATGGTCCAGAATTACAGTGTTTTCAAACAGCATTTTATGCCCAGGATGGTTTATAATGTCTTCTGCTGCTGCTGATTTTTCTGGCTGACCCAGTCTGCAGTGTCTCTCTTGCTCCTTGATTTGTGTTTGAACACTGCGTTTGGTGGTCCCTATGTACACTTGTCCACAGTTGAATGGTATGCGGTAACCTCCTGTGGTTGTGAGAGGGTTTCTCCTGTCCTTCACTGAGCGTAGCATTTGCTGGATTTTCTTGGTCGGTTTGTAGACCATTTGGAGGTTAGGTTTCCTCACCACATTCCTTATTCCTTAGTCAGTTACTTTTTTGATGTATGGTAAAAATACTTTCCTTTTGGGTGATTGTTTGTCTTCACTTCTGTGGGTTTTTCTGGGTCTGGCAGCCCTTCTAATGCCTGAGCTGGAGTTATCACTAGCCTGTAGAGCCCAGTCTAGGTGCTTCAATTCATCATCCAGGAAGTGAGGTTCACAGATCCAGTGTTTTTATTGTGCTGCTGCTGCTGCTGCTGCTGCTTCTTCTTCTTCTTCTTCTTTTATCCTGGGTGATGGTTGGAGTTCTTGTATAGGTATCTAT
>NC_056524.1:215045439-215111942 GCF_019175285.1 Sceloporus undulatus
CACCACCACCACCACCACCACCACCACACGAGAAATAAGGCCACCCAACACAGCGGGCCGGCCTGCTTGCCATAGGGGAGAGCTGCGGCTGCTGGCCATGTTGCAAGGGGCTGCCTGGGCTGGAATTGGCCCAGGCGCATCTGGGGGGAGGCACTTCCGGTTATTTTATGGTTATATTTAAGATTTCTACTACTACTATAAACAATAGTGGGGAGAGAGGGCACCCCTGTCTCATGCCTTTTGAAACATTATGGTTTTAGTTTTTTCTCCATTAACCATTACTTTGGCATTTTGTTTTTGTAAATTGAGTCTATCCATTTCCCAGAATTGTCCCCAACCTCCATTCTCTTTAGTATCTCTGAATGGAAAGCCCAAATGCCCTTTCAAAGTCAATAAAGATCATTGCCAGTTTTTTTAGCTATTCTTTTTTCACGATGCTCTATCAGATTTAGTATATGTATTAAGTTGTCTTTAAGTTTCCTTTTAGGGAGAAATCCACTTTGATCTTTGTCTATCCATATATCTAAAACGTGTTAAAAATCTTGTGGCTAGGATTGATGTAAAGATTTTGTAGTCACTGTTTAATAGTGATATTGGCCTATAGTTCTTAGGATCCAGTCTATCTCTTATCATCCTTAGCTAATAATATTATATTAGATTCCATTCATGTTAGTGAATGATCAGATGTATTTTCTGAACACAGAGGAATTTCTTTTTCTCCTTCTTTTTCAATGAATATTAAGGGAATAATAAAAACACCATATGATGAATATCTTCACATGGATGCAGTTTTAATAAATTATTCAAAAGGCAAAAGGAGAGAGAGAAATAGGGAGGGAGAGAGAGAGAGAGAGAAAGGCAGATTTCATATAAATAATTGAAAGTCACCCCAGTTTTTGTGCTAATTTAGCCACTTCATTCCAGGTTATCACCTTATATATTTTTAATGTTTTGATATGCTGCAGTATATCACAACAGATGGAATCCATGTTGCTGTCTAACACCCTGTGAGCAATTTTATTCATTATGTTTATTTCAGTCCTTTTGCTCCATCCTTTAAGTACATTAATCCTTCCAAAGTGACTTTTACATAAAATGAAAATGCAATAAAATGACAATTAGACAATGGCCAGTGAACAAAAAAGTAATCATTCCTAGCACAGAGTTGTATTTAGTTCATAGCAGACAGTTCTGAGACTGGAAAGGAGGCAGTCAGTGATGTATTCAGGTCTTTTGCTCCCATCTCCAATCAAGTCTCAGGTCTCTACCTTTGAGTTTCAAGTCCTTGCAAGATACTTTCAGGTCAAGTCTCAAGTCTGGGAGCCAGCTTTAATAGAGAGAAAAAGAAAATGGGTGCATTTCTCAGAGGGGGGCAGGTGAGTGTTGAGGTCTGCTCAGCAGCCTGTCACCGCTGTAGATTGGAGCAGTCTTCTAAAGGTTTTGAAAAGCTTTAGAAAAGCTTCTAAAAATACCTAAATAACTCCTCTGCAATTCCTGCCAAGATAATTTTCTCATTAAAACATTTAAAAGTGTTGGTGTGGTCCCTTGCTACCTGAAGAAGTAACGTGTTGGTAACACAGTTGTTCCCAACCCATTGGCTGGTGTCCTATTAGTGAATTACAATAGGTTAATGATAGTGAATGGTGATAGCTTAATAGACTCTCTCTGAAATCTCAGGTTTTCAGCTTGGGCATATACCTGACTCAGATCTGAGCCTAGCTGGCCAATTTTCAGCAGTGGCCAGGAGTGTGTTTGTACAGTTAAATGTTGTTAGTTGCATTCATTCCTTGAGACATCAGATATGGCTACAATGACACATGCCTTGATTACATCCCATTTGGATAAATGTAATGCATTCTGCATGGGACTCCCTTTTGAAACTGCTCAGGAACTTCAATAAACCCAAACCAGTCCATATATATATTGTGTGTGTGTGTGTGTGTGTGTGTGTGTGTGTGAGAGAGAGAGAGACTGATTGACTGACTTATTGTGACACTAGTATATTTTTAGGATAGTTAGGAAGCTGATATGTCAGATTACCCATTCACCACAGATGTAGTATACTTTGGAGGGAACACACATTGGAAGTGTCAAACAACTCTGCAGGGAAAAAGATATTCATTCTTCAGATAAGGGCAAGTTTGTAATTTTCAAGACTGAAATATCTTAGGCTCATAATCTAGGAAAAGTAAGTCAGCTGCAGAGTCTTGCTTATGGAGAGAAATATGGAAAAATATATCTGAGTAATTTGATCTGCTTAGGTCTGGCAGCTTGGTAAGGATCTATTTTTTAAAGGTATATTGCCAGATTTTGTGCTTAAGATATTGAAAGAGGATTGAAAATCAAAGCAGCAGGACCCAGGAGCGATGGAAGCAACTTTCCAACCAGCAGAGGGCAAACTTCTCCAGCACTTTTTGATTTTATGCCTCCAGTGTTGTAACAACAATGCAGGGGAAGAAACAAAAATGGGTGTAATTAGACTGTAGTAAGGAATCTAGCATTTCTAGAAAAGTGTTGCAGAGGCTAGAATAATGGGAGGGGGAACCTTGCCATGGCCTCCCAAGATCAGGAGGTAGATAAGCGAAGCACTTGTGAAAGCAAAGATGGCCTAGATCTTTGAACCTGGCCTAGATCTTTGAACCAAGGTGCAACATTTTTCATTGTTCAATCATTGTACCAACCACAATGCAGAAGGTCATCCCAGGAAAAAAAGTGGTATTTTGCTATATATCTATCAAAATACAAAAGCGGTATATAAAAATTTGATGGCAATGGAAGGATGCCCTGGGTAGAGATGGGACTAAGTCAGAATTGGGGTATCTCAATGATCTTTAACAGGAGTGGTGCTATTTAACCTCTTCATAATTAATGTGTAGTTATGGGAAACTAATGAAATGATGGTCACTGGCCATGCTGACTAGGGGTGATGGGTATTATAGCCCAACAGAACTGCAAGGTGCCAGATTGGGGAAGGACAATGGCTGAATTTTTGAGAGTCAGTATGGTGTAGTGGTTTGAGTGTTGGACTATGACTCTGATGACCAGGGTTTGAATCCCCGCTTGGCCATGGAAGCCCACTTGGTTACTTTGGGAAAGTTAAACTCTTTTAGAGGGAGGTAGCAACCAATTTTTGAACAAATCTTGCCAAGAAAACCACATGATAGGCTTGTCTTAGGGTCACTATAAGTCAGAAACAACTGAAAGGCACACTACAACAATGACTGAATTTACAAGATTTTAAGTTAGAGGAGAACAGACATTTGCTTTATGACTGGACACATGTTTTCAGATCACTATAATATAGCACGTGAATGTTATTGAAAAAATGTGAAGTCAAAGGCTTTCACGGCTGGCATCCATAGTTTTTGGTGGGTTTTTCGGGCTATGAGGCCATGTTCTAGAAGAGTTTATTCCTGACAGCCGCCAGCAGCTGTGCCTGACATCTTCAGAGAAAACATCAGGAATAAACTTTTCTAGAACACAGCCTCATAGCCCAAAAAACTCACCAAGAACTATTATTGACAAAATGTTTATTTGTTTCACAAATTCAGACTATTAATTTTTCATTAATTTAAAAAAAAATATTTCAAAATGAATATTTTTAAAGCAGTAAGTATAAGATGAAGTAATATTATTCTAAAGGTTCCTACTGATGAATGAAGGGAATGTAAGGCCGCATCTGCATTGCAGTGGTGTCACTAGGAGGGTGCGGACTGCACCAGGTGACACCACAGAGGGGGTGTCAACTGGTGGAGTGGTACACCCAGAGGGACTGGCATGGCAGCCACAGCAGGACCTGGCAGCCACACAGGACCCTAAATGGGCCCTCTGGAGGCCATGGTACCCCCTTGCTCAGTAGTGGTGGCTGTTGGGGGAGCCTTCAAGGTTTGGCATGGCTGCTCAGAGGGCAACCATGCTGGACCCTGAAGGCTTTGAGTGTGTGTGCTACTTTTAGGGTCTGGCATGGCAACAGACACACTAGATCCTGAAGACTTTTGAGGGGTCGTTAGCTTCAGGGTCTGGCATGGCCGTAGCCACACTGGATCCTGAGGGTCTTGGGGAGTGCTGCCCTCAGGATGTGGCATGGCAGCAGCGATGCTGGACCCTGAAGGCTTTTGCATAGTCACTGCCTTCAAGATGCAGCACTGAGCAGCCATGCCAGACTCTGAAGGCCTTTGGGGGTGCTCTAGCAGTCTGAATATATGCAGGGTTAGGAGGGATGGCAAGGCAATTTGCCTCCTTACATACCTGGTGACACCAACCTCAGTGACATCACTACTGCACTGTAGAAATATTGCAGTTTGACATTGCTTTAACTGCCATGGCTTAATGCTAAGACTAAATATGCCATAAACTACACATCCCAGAATTCCATAGCACACAGCCATTAAAGCAGTGCCAAATTGCATTATTTCTGCAGTGCAGATGCAGCCTAGGTGTGGCCAGAACATGGAGCAATTAAATACATTAATTTCTCACCTCCTTGCTCATTTATGCTTCCTTTTTAGCTTTTCAAAAAACAAAAAAAGTCTTGCATAGTTGAAGTGGTGAAGAATTAGTCTGAAGCAGCCTTTCCTGACATGGTACCTCCTCTTATGTACTACATGCTCCACAATCCCCAAGCCAACAGCTGTCTGTGGGTTATGGACATTATAATCTAATACATCTGGAGAAAAAGGCTGATCCAAGAAAAAGGCAGCAATCATAGAAAAATAAGAGACACAAAATGATTTATGAACAGCAAGGAATTTCACAGGCAACAGGGGCCAATTCATACACATAATCCTTGCTATTGCCAATACTTTTCAGGCGTGCATGAAAGTTGGGTAAAGGACGTGCACATTGCAGCATACTTTGCATACTTTGATCATGAGCATACATTTTGCAGCAATTTCTGTCATTGTGGCAGAGGTTTTTGGCACTGTGATGGGCCTAGAAATCTCTGTAACAAAGTAGCTAATGCTGTACTTTTGCTCTGTACTTTACTTTCTCTGTGCTGACAGAGTTTCTTTACAGGGAGTCATTTTGAAAGAAAAACCCAGCACTAAGAAACAGTCTGTGTAGTTGTAGTGTCACACAGGATTAAAATTTCCAGCACACAACTAACTAGATCACCACAATACACTCTTATAGTGCGGCTATTCCACTTTAACTGCTGTAGCTACCTCCTCTTGAATCCTGGGATTTGCAGTTTTGGGAAGGGGTATTTATAATTCTCAGCCAGCGAGCTCTTAGACCTCACTGAATTACAAACTCCAGAATGCAACAGGAGGCAGCCAGAGCAGTAAAAGTGGAATAGCAGCCCTATAAGAGTGTAGTGTGGTAAGTTAGTAAGTTATGATAATAAACATTCTGTGCAGGGTCTTATGTAAATAAATAAATAAATAAATAATAAAATAAAACTTTTATTTGTATCCCGCTTTTCTGTGATGAATCAATCAAAGCAGCTCACAACACATTAAAATCCACATTTACAACATTTTGTGTCCCAAATTCCCCCCCTTAAAACAGGAAAGAAGTATTAAGAGATCCCTTCAGAAATATATTGGATGACTCTGATTATTAGTACCAGTTAGAATAGAGCCACTGAAGCAATGGTATTTACTTATGTTTTGCATCATCATTTAAATATTGATTTTAATTGAGATGAATTACAATCGCTCTTCTGTTTTCATGGACTTGGTGTCACGGGCAGCAAATGGAGGAGGACAAAATGGGGCTCACGCCCGGGGGTGCCCCTGAACATGTACCACCATTCAAGCCAATGGAGCTTGAATTTTGGTAATTTTTCCTTTTCACGGGGGTGGGTGGGTCCAGAACAGATCCCCCACGAAAATGGAGGGGCAACTTTACTGTAATAAGATTCAGGCCATTGCAATGCTGCACAAGGGCAGAAGAACAATCTTGTGAGAGGAAACTGATGTATAGAGAAACTAAAGCAGAGGGTGGCAAATCTCTGAGTTTTAGTCAGAATTTGAAATAATAATAATAATAATAATAATAATAATAATAATAATAATATGATTTATTTATAGCCCGCCTTTTCACAGGGAATCAAGGCGGGTTACAACATGTTAAAAAAAGGGAACTATCCAAGTTACTGCACCTATTTGGAAGACAGGGTACAACACTGTGGATAGCTTGTTAAGGTTTTAAGCTTGTTAAGTGCATCCACACTTCAGAAATAATGCAGGCATACACTTTTTTTAAGTGTCGCAGCTTTGTCCTATGGAATCCTGGGATTTGGAATTTTACAAGGTCTCTGCCAGAGTGTTGTGTTTGCCAAAGAGTGTTGGTGATTCACAAAACTACAAATCTCAAGACCATGTAGGCTGGAGCAATGGCAGTTAAAGTGGTATCAAACTGCATTATTTCTACAGTGTAAGACTTTTCAGACTAAAATCCAGAGCAGATTCACTGCACCACTAACAGGGAAGCCATCAGCTGCCATTGCTCATGCCATCCTTTTACTGGAAAAGAAGATATCAAAATTCCTCCAGAACACAGTAGAATTGTATGTTAATTGCATTCAAGAGGAATTTTAATAACTTCTTTTTAATCTGTACCTTGTATGTAATTAGATTAAGCTGCTAGGATTTATGCAAGGAGAAACACCGGATATAAAGAAAATTTGTTGTAGCACGCTTTCAAGTCATTTCTGACTTATGGTGATCCTAAGGCAAACTTATCACAAAGTTTTCTTGGCAAGGAGTGTTCAGAGATTCATTGCCATTGCTCTTCTCTAAAACTGAGAGAGTGTGACTTGTCTAAGACCACCCTGTGGGCTTTCATGAGTGGGGATTTGAATCCTGGTCTCCAGAGTTGTAGTCCAAAATATAATAAATAAACAAATAAATATAAAAACACACAAATGAGTATCATTAAAATGTAATGAAATTGTCAGTAACACTGAAACAATATGCAGTTAAAAAAAAAGGATAAGGAGAAGCTTAAAAAACTCAGTACAATGCCCTTTATGTAGCTCTCTCCCTGAAAGCCTTTCAGAAAACAAAGGTCTTTGCCTGCGGATCCCTGTGAATTGGCAGCTTTCATGTCAGTGGGGTCATGAACCTATTCCAGACATCAAAGGCACAATCCACGGTCCTGAACCCAATGCCCTCAAATCAGGTCTAAAAGATTGGGCACCTTCTTTAAAGTTCACACAAAACCCTGGAATGGATTCACTATCCCTCTGACATGGTGGCCACCAACCACTGCTTCTGGTGCTGGAAGGACAACAAGTCTAATCTTCCTAGGGAGGGAAATTCAGAGCCTGAGAACAGCCACTGAGAACTCTCTTTTCTCACATCTTCACAAGATGTACTCATGAAGGTAGTAGGATGGAGAGAAATTTCACAGAATTACAGGATAGAGTTAGGTTTCAATAGAGATGGGTCTCATGGCCCATCAACCCCCTGCCAATGTAGGATCTCCAGCTAGGCTAGAATATCCCCAGAAGGTAGCTCTGTTCAGCCTCTTTTCAAAGCCATACAGAGAAAGAGATCTTACTATGCTTGCATATGGTTCTTCAGATAGCTTGGACCTAAGTGGTAAGCTCCACAGGAAAGTGGTTGGAAGGATCTAGTACGGCTTTCCAAGAACCTGACCTGGGGGAAAACAGATCGGCAAGAAATGCCAACTTTGGGGTAGTGTGGGGGCATGGCGTACACACAGAGCATGCCCCAACACTGCCCCTACACTGATGTCATGCTGCCCCACTGACCATATAGTGTGCAGTGTCACAGCATTTCTGCAGCATGGCATTTACAAGTGCTGCACCCCAGAAATGCAGAAGAGCCACTGCTGTGACGGAAAGGTCCAAAACTCCTTTTTGGGGCAGAAAAATGCCGGATTGGGGCCGCAGTGTGTGGTTGCTGCGTTCTGGATCTTGCACTCAAAGGGGTGGTGCAGAGCCTTCCTTTCAGGGCAGTCTGTTTCATCCCCCAGGCCTTTTTAAACACACACACACATACTTGCTGAGTTCAGCATTTATGAGATCATGAACTGGATTTACAATCTCATAACTTTTAGGATTTATGTTTACAGTTGTTAACAACAAAATGTGACACTCATCCTCCTACTTACCTTTTCAGCATGCCCTGTAGCCAGAAAAACACCACAGATGTCATTTCCCATTGCCCCAATCTGCAGTTCTTTGGAAACCCTTTAGCTGGGACAATGGCGGGCTAAAAATGTAGGTTTGTGCAGTGGTATTATCAAATGGACAGTGATGGAGCTCTGTCATCATAGTTACATCTGACAATACAAGACTTCAATCATAATTTTATAAGTATTATATGATGGAAAACATTTTCTGAAAACCTGATGAAAATTACTAAATGGGACTGGATTACCAAAAAGAAGAGGAGAAAAAAAAATGTTAAAGTGTGATAGATTTTGATAAATATGAGAAGGTTTCAAATATATCCTGCTCATTGTAGAATCACTGAATGCTGGAGACATAATATTTTTCTTTTATTTCAGGTGCAGCTCTAAAGAATCCCCTTCCTTCCCAAAAATAATTTGGCAATTTATTTATTTTCTATCAAAATGAGGTAAGAGACTGGTGTTATCAGTGATGAAGAACCTGTGAAGATGCTACTGTAGACACAGCGTTCCTCTCATCTCTTATCAGAAGAATGTGGATTTAAATCAATGATAGTTCTTTGCTGTACGCCAGTTGCCTCCTTGAGTGTTATGTGCAATGTTGAAAGAGATGCTTACTCATGTTGATTTGGTCACACTGAGTTACATAAAAGTACTAGGTTTATTTTAGAATATAGATATTTATGCCAATAACTAAATAAATAACTAAATAAATGGTTTTAAGGAATTGGGGGTGGGAGAATTTCCAGTCTTTTGAATGATTGTCATGTTGTCTACAGTAAGGCAAGGCCCAGTCCAGTGAAGGCTTTATTGATTGTTGTCTCTTTATACAGTCAGGCCACTGTTATGTGCACAGGTATACCTCAGTTAACAATGTAGTCATATTCCAATTTGTTCATCAAGGCAGAAATAACATGGAAAGAATAGGGATTGGTTGTAGCACCACAGAACAGAAGAGCAGTTTGACATGTTTCAGCAAACTTTTAATCTACAGCTAACAATGTGCATATATAAAATAAAACACCCTGGTCAGCTAAGCCTTGTACGTGCGTTTTGTGTGCCTTCAAGTTGCTTCTGACTTATAGGGACCCTAAGGTGACTCTAATCATGGGGTTTTCTTGGCAAGATTTATTCAGAGGAAGTTTGCCTTGGCCTTCTCCCGAGTCTGAGATCATCTGACTTGTTCAAGGTCACCCAGTGGGTTTTATGACTGAGCTGGTATCGAACCCAGGATACATTTTGGAAGAAATTTTCAGGCGATAGCTAGAAGGTTCAAAATGTTTTTGTTTACTTAAACAAAATCTATGATTCTATGATCCTATGAACCCTGATCTCCAGAGTTATTGTGCAACACTCAAACCACTGTGCCACACTGTATAAGTAAACAAAAACATTTTGAACCCTCTAGCTATCACCTGAAAATTTCTTCCAAAATGTATCCTGGGATTGATTTTTTCCTTCCACCAGTCTTCACTTTTCTTACAATTTCTATTTTGGTGGCCAGACTTAGAGCATTATGCTTTTTTAATATGTTGGGTGCAACTGGCTTGTCTGCTATCTCCTGTTTGGCTTTTCATACATGCTCAGTAAGGGATTCTGGAGGCAGCTGCTATTTGCCTTGCCTGCTGTAGGCAGAAACACATAGCTATAGTAGAATTTTCCCCAGCTCAAGCTTTACTGCACCATCTACTGCAGACACACCGATGCAACCAAACACCTTAAATCTATATTTCTCCAGTTGTCCTTCATCATCCATACAATGCTCATACTGGTAAAAAAAAATTCCAGCTAGATAGAGGACAAAGCATGATGCTGGTATTATAAAAAAAAACTTTGTGAAAATAGGTTCTTGTGTCAGAGGCTTTGTTAACTGAGGTATACTTGTATTTTGGTCAATTTTTGATTTCAAAATTGATATAAAACAATCCTGGGGCAGGGAGAATTATATTGCAAATTGCCTTTTTAGATGGTGAAATTTGGGGGGTGTTGGATATGCAAAGGGGTTGCGCGGGTTGCACTTTGCTTATCCCTGCTTTAATTTTTACTCTACTATCAGTTCAAAGCCATCAGATGGGACAGTAACAGTATATTAATTCTAGTTGTGTAAGATATTATTACCCTCCCAATAATAACGTGTGTGTGTGTGTGTGTGTGTGTGTGTGTATATATATATATATATATGTTATATGTAATGTTTTTCTAATACCATCAGAAAACTAACAGTAAAACAGTAGCATCAAGAACATGGAGCATGTTCAAGAACTGTCTTGAAACTGAATGTGACCCAAAGCTGTTTTTTTGAAGCAATGATGTAAAATAACGCTGTTCCAATCTTTGTGCCTGGGTTGAAAAAGTACACACTGAGCCTACAGAATCTGAATCTGAATGTAATGTTGCAATATGTTTTGCATTGACAGGAATGTGTTCCTTGGACACCCTCCCTTTTCTCTACCATTTTGAATTCATCTGAATGTTTTTTTCTGCCCTCCCCCACCCCCATATAATACTGACTGTAGTTGGGTTGGAGGCAGAATAATGCAACTGGGCTGACAGAGGTGGACTTCCATGCCAACACCGGATAAGAAAGTCAATTTATTCTACTAAATGAGATGAGATGTGTGGTTTTATTTGGAAGGGGTGGAATGCCTTCTATATTCCTTTCCATCCATGGAAGGCAGCTCCTATATCCAGCCCTTTTTCATGGCCCATGGGTTTAAAGGGCTTAGCCACTTGTGAGAAAAAAGTTTGTAAGGTTCAGAGGAAGTATTTACCTAAGCCATGTGTCATTAAACATATTTCACTTAAACTTAGGTTAAATGAAATAAGCTTGACATGGCCTAAGCCAAGACTTGCTTTGAGCCTTCCAAACCTTTTCTCATTATTGTTTACAAACTAGGCCTTAATCAGCCAGGTCTTGCCTTTTTCTTAATTTATTTTTGTTATCTGCTACAGAGCTTGTTACTTTTTTGGACTATAACTTCCAGAAGCCCTATCCATGTAGCTCAGAGCTTCTAGGAATAATAGTCTATAAAGGGGCTATTTCTAAGAACTGCTGTACAGAATATGAGTTACAAACTGGTCAGTGCTTCAGTGAAAAAGAATGCAGAAGCCTATGTCAGAAGATTTTTTTGATGTTGACTGCATAAGTCATGTTTACTCAATAATACAGTATAAAAGAGAGCATTTTAGCACCTGGTTTAGGCACTGTGTAAATAAGTAATATACTTTTCTCTTCTACATGTCCAGTGACATATCTGTAACATAACTGATATATAAAATTACATGTTATATATTTTCTTGCTTGCATTGCATATTAAAATTAATTGAATTCTATGTTGAACTGACCTATTTTCAACATCTCATTTTATTGCTTTATTTTGGATAGCATTTATGAGGTGTATTTTCCTACTGCGGACTATTCATTATTCAATCAAATCATCATCTCATGTTAATTGTCTTTATCCTATTAAGGGTCCAGAGCCCAATTAAATACAGTAATGGGGAAAGTACAGAAAAAGCTCATGGTCATAGGTTGCAATGGAGAATGTGTCCAAACTAGCATAATGAACATCAGCTGTTGCATGTTTTCCAGTCAATGTGCATTGTCTCTAAGTGTGGCTGAATAATGCTGACAATATTGATTGGTGGTGTTTACATTGATTGGTCATTGTACATAGCAATAGCAATAGTAAGTACATTTCTATACCGCTTAACAGTGCACTTAAGCACTCCCTAAGCAGTTTACAAAGTGTAAGCTAATTGCCCCCAACAATCTGAGTACTCGGAAGGATGCAAGCCTGAGTCGAGGTTGAGCACTTTCGCTGATATTGAACTCGCAACCTTATGGTGTTACATATTACAATCGTCTATTTTTTGTAGTCAACATATAAAATGTTTTTGACTCTTGGTGCCTTAGAGGCTCACAAAAAATGGCCCAGGGGGCCATATGCACCCACAGGCTGCACTCTGTCCACCCCTGGTGTATGTAGAGACTATTGGTATATCAACACTGTAGAAATACTGAAAGTTGACACCACTAAGTGCTGTAATTCCATCCTATGGAATCCTGGGATATAAATTTACAAAATCCTTAGCCTTTTCTGCCAGAGAGCTGGTGCCTTGCAGAATTACAAACCCCAGGGTTTTGTAGAATGGAGCCATAGTTAAAGTGGTGTCAAACTGCATTATTTCTATAGTGTAGATGCACCCTATGTCTATCCCCTAGGGCCTAGGCCTAGACAATATAAAAAGGAATCTGTTCTTTTTAAACAATGGCACACCCTGGCGATTATTCATATTGATTAGGCTAAATTCCAAATCCTCTGATGATAATTTGAATTAGTACATATTCTCTTTGCTTTTATGTGAAGGTACCTGTGAAGATGGTGTTTTGCATACATTTGCCACTCAGTTTATAATAGTTCTAATATCTATATTTCTAGGTGTGATCTGATGTCACAGTGGGGATGGATAGGCAGGAGGCAGAGGTCTGAAGGTACATCCAGAAAAGGATAGAAATAATTAAGAATGTGTGTTGATGAGTTAAAAGAGGAAGAAAAGTGGAGACCGGGGAGAGACAGGTAGAACAGAGAAATGATTCTCAACTGGAACATGGTCATGATGGGAATTCCAATAAAGTTGGCCCAGCTCCCAGAAACCCCAGACAGCATGGATACTGGGGAGGGATTCTGGGAGCTGAGGCCCAACAATATCTGGAACATCCTTCCTTGAGAACCATTGGAGGAGAGAATCAGGAGCAGTGGAACGGGTGGACATGGGGAAGAAGGAATGGCCTAGAATAATATGGGTAGTTAAAGGGGGATATAAATTTTCTGAGCTTTGAAATGAGCAAAAGCTTTTGAGTATAGAGATAGACAATGGAAAAACAATGGTGGGATGAAATGTAGACAATAAACCATAAAGATCACATAATACCTTTAGATTATTTCCTTCCAAGGTCCAGAGTTTTTTACAAACAAGCAGGGAAAACAAGGGAGAATACAAGACTATTAGAAGAAGTATTGATGCTTGACATTGGCAATATACTGTATGAGATGGAGGATTAATATCTTTGAATATGGGGGTAGGAATTCTAATTACTAGAAGTCTTATCCTCAATTTCCCAGATTTCAGCATGTATCTCCCAGGTGTTTTTCAAGCATTCACAACTCCAAGAGCTAAAATATTTTAAAAACAAAGAAAACATTTGTCAGTTTGCTGAAATCTATGACAGTTGCCATATTGTACATTTTTTTTGTTTTTTTAGACACATGACAAATCCAAAGCTCTGGATCCAATGGGATGAAATCTATAAATCGAGTTCACATTATGAATCAAAACCATTGGAGGCAAGCCAAAACCTGTGAAATATTGAGAGTTTTTTTACATTTCAGTATAAATATGATAGCATGGTCATTGGGAAAGAAAGTCTTTCTGGGATGTACCCCTACAAATTACAGTGAGATCATGATAACTAGGAAGGATTAGTGCAGGGTGCAGTCTATAGTTTAATCATGTTAAGTGCATTAAATGGCTAAAATAGTAAGCACTCCCCTCATCCTTTTATGGAGGATTTAATATAAACATCATGCTGCAGTTCTAATATTAGCTTGTACTTCTATTCATGGTGATAAGGAGATGTAGATGTAAATCTCAGGACACTTGGGTAGGAGACAGAATCTTTTTCATGAAAACCATTCAATATAGTCAAAGCAGATCACACTATTATATTTAGTTGTAGCTATAAATGCATGTATATCATGTGTGTGTATATATGTATGTATAGCTCACTAGCACAGTCCAACAAAGGCCAGTTGTTAATTTACACCATTGAGTTATTTTTGGTAATAGTGGGATGAATATTTTGCTAATGGAAATAGAAATAGCAGATGCTGGAAAGCAGAGTGAAAAGTGAATGTTGTATACACATAGGTGGCACAGGAATACAAGAGTGCCACTCCCAGTCTTGGCATTTCTATATTGGGGCAAGAATACAAAATGGTGCATGTATGTAAGGGGAAGGGATAGAGATGTGGGTTTGTCTTGATGGTGCATTTGAAGATGTGGCTTATGATGCTGTGCTCATATTTTCTGCATGAACATAAACTTGTCAAATACAAAAATGAGATGTTTAAGTCATCTTTCCCAGATTTTGAAGTCCCAACCTCTTGTTCCGACACTGACCATTGCTAAAAGTAAAGTCAAAAAGAGCAAGAATGTGTAGTATAACTTGCATTCATCATTCAAAGATTGTATTGTAAAATGTCTGCTGTTGGGAAAAAACATTAATATGTGTCTTGTTTCCATGTTTAAAGGCTGAAAAGTTGGTTTTAGTATTCTGCTGTGCATATTTTGTTCTAGTATCTCCTGCTTCATTCACTGGCAAAGGAGCTCAGGAAGAGAGTCAATACAAAACCTGAATACACTACACTAATAATCACTTCAGATCCAAGATCTTGCCAAATTGTATCTAGGCTCTTTTAATTTACTTACAAAGGAACTGAACACTACCAAGACTAATCCAGTGGTGAAGTTAGGTAACTGTGGGCTCTGAATGTAATAGTCTCATGTGGAAAGGCTGTTCAAATGAGAATGCAAATTTCTTCTTGAGAGAATATGGTAAACCAACCCTGCTGTATTTGAAAGACCTCCTTTCGAGTTGGGCACTAGACTTTTGCCCCAAAGTCCTACCTTGACAATATCATTGTGAGGCACAAAGAAGAACTGAGCACTTTTGCCTTGTTTTGCTCTCTTACAGTTTTGTGTTACTTAAATGGTAATTATAGTTTTGATAAAACTGCAGCAAAGATGAAAACTAGGGAAGAAAAATGCATTTGGATTTTCTTTTTCAAAAAATGGTTTAAAAATTGGATTTCTTGATTATTGGGAAACCCTAGTGAGAAGAATTCTAGATGAATTTCTAGACTTATTTTGTGCAAAAAAATATGCACATAAGTTAAGGGGGCAGGTTTTGGACAAAAATGGTACTTTCTATGCAGAAAATAACATTTCTGCACATAGAGTGAAAAAAGCCTCATAAAAGCAATCAGCTGGAGGTGGGAGTATAGCCTGAAAAGCAGCTGTGCTTACAATGGCAAGATTGGCAGCTTTAACCTATGCCTGCCTTGCTTTTTAAGGCTAGATAACACAGGAGAACCAGCAGAATAAATGAAGGAACAGCAGCAGAATAAATGAAGTCAGCTACAGATGGATTGAATGACACTGCAATGTTATTTCCATCCCAACCCAAAATATCTGCATGTACTGGTAGCATGTTTTAAAAGGCATGATATACATTACTGCATATTATCTCCCTTATCCTTTTTTCCCCAGTGTAAACTTAACAAACCTTTCCAGTGCAATTACATTTTATGACTATGTTCTGAATGCTATCATTCACTAAATTAAAATGTTGTTGGAATGTTATTACAATTTCTTCTGGTCCTAGCTTGGCCTTGCATTTCAGTATTTCTAATATAAGCTAAACGGCACTGAAGAAATATTTGGAAGGATTCAAACTGACTTTGACATCTTTCTGTATATACTAAAAAACAAATCTCTCCATATACATGTATGTGTAATGTATGTATGTATATATATATGTATATAAAAATTAAGGAATTCTAGCAGTAATGATTTAAGGCCCTCCATGGACAAATGGATGTTTTATAGTTTTGAACTATGTTTTTGAATGTACTTTTCTATCATCTTGTTTTTTAACAAGTAAATGGATGTTTTATTTGCTTGGTGTTTCTGTGGTCATTTTTTCAAATCTTTCTGCCAGTGCTTTCCTTAGCAATAAAGGTAACTGCACATAAACTTAATTGCTAGGTTTGCTGCCATTTCCATGAAGGTACCTACATTTGTCAGGTCCAGAGAATTTGCTAAAAGGCCTCTTGCACCTTTAAGAATTCCACAAAATACATTTTCTTTGCCATTTAGAAAGTTTTTGTTATAGAAAAATGTTGTTTGCTTTTTTGCTTCTGTTACTCTTTACTGCATAACCCTTTCACACTATAATATTATACACCATGATTCCACTTTAACTGTGGATCCTGGCTTTATCCTAGGGAATCCTGGGGTTTGTAGTTTGGTGAGGCACTAGAACTCTCTGGCTGAGAATTCGAAATACTCCTCATTCAATTACAAATCCCAGGATTCCTTAGGATGCCAACGTGGGAGTTAAAGTGGAAACATAGTACAACAGCTGTGTAATATGAAAGGGCCTCAGCTGTAAGCCTATTGTCCTTAGCATCTACCCCCAAATCTTGCCAAGCCATAACACAGCCTAGAAAAATTAGCATTTTGGACTACAGTGTCTAGAATCTCACAGCCAATGTCCATGCTGACTGGAACATTCTTGGAGAGTGTATGTTTACTGTATATGTGCCTTCAAGTCACCTCTTGACCCATGGCGACACCATGGATTTCATAGGATTTTCTAAGGCAAGGAATACTCAGAGGTGGTTTTGCCAGTTCCTTCCTTTGAAGAAAAGCCTACAGTACCTGGTATTCATGGGTGGTCTCCTATCCAGGTACTAACCAGGACTGACCCTGCTTAGCACCCAAAATCAGATGTGATCTAGAGTATTAAGACAGGTATTCTTGGAGCAGTAGTCCACAAAAGTTATTTATCCATGTTCTAGCCCCAGAGCTACAGTACATTGAACCATCAGATCTGCTTCTGGATGTGAAGGGACCCTTACCAAATGCCTTCCGACAGGCTTCTTCCTGTATTAGTGGGTTACCCCTATACATCAATGAGTTATAGTGGGTTTATCTAAGAGTGATGGGCAGCAGCAGATAGCAATAGTACTTTGATACAGAATCCTTACAAGGGCACTGTTAGAAATTTAAATCATGATTCCCAGATTCATCTACTACCTGACACAGAGAAGAACACTGTTTGTTTTTGTTTTTAAATGGGGACCATGTTGACAGGTAACACTGATGGGTCTGTCCTTTTATGATTTTATACAGCCCTCTGAAGAGAGCCTTAAGAGTACATACAGGTCAAAATGCAGGTCAAATGTAATGACCTAAATTTAACAATAGAACCTTTGGACATAATGGACAAAACAGGGCAAAATAGAAGCAGAGATGGTGATGGCATGTCCTATTTATTTGTTTTTTTCTTTTGCCAAGTTTATACTTTTCTTTTGACAGCTTCCCTGTATGTACTGGTTTTCCTGATCCTAATTCTGTCCAAATGCACATACCCGAAAGTGGATTTGTCAACTGATTCCCAAAAGCTAAGTAATCATCACTTGGAAAGTACTTTTAAAAATTAATTAGTTACAGTTATAGTGCTAAGTGGCCCTCAAAGTAGCTCCTATTAGAGGCCTGGTACAAACACGCCTTTAGGGACGCCCTCGTCACATTCTAGAGTTGCCTGTGGGCGGAGCATCCACACGCCCCTCAACCCTAGCATGTGATGAGGGCGTAACAATGGCGGCGCCCTGTATACATGGGCGCCACCATTGTTATGTAAGCACCGTGCAGCATCCACATGCCGCCGCCGTGACTCTAGAAGAATCCGCTTTTTGTGGGTTCTTTTTCTGCTGGTGGGAAGCTGCACGGTTTGGCTTCCCCCAGCAGAAAAACAGGTGCCAGGAGGCGACTGATTTTCGGCGGTCTGATATGAACCCCCCTCCCTTTCTCCAGTTCTCAAAAATGACTTCAATATTCATATTCTTTAAAAAAGTAGAATGCTACAATTCACTGACTAAGCAAGTCATTGGTTGAAGGTACAAAGTACTTTCTCCTCTGGTCCACCTTATAATATAAACACCCCACAAGAGAACATAAGGCAGCAGCAGAAGACACAACTTGAACACTTTTATACTCTCTCTCCAGTGTTTAATGAAGACACACCTCTGTGTGTATATATGTCTTATGGTCACCTGTCAACTTATGGCAACCCCATGAATTTCATAGGCAAAGAATACTCAGAGGTGGTTTTGACAATTCATTCCTCTATAGCCTTCAGCACTTGGTATTCATTGGGAGTCTTCCATCCAAATACTAACTAGGCCAGATCCTGCTTAGCTTCCAAGATGGGTATTTAGGCCCTTGGTAATTATAAAAGTATCTAAAATATTGCAGACACACCACAAAACAAGTGATGTTACCACTCATTAAATTACAATCCTAGTATGTTGTAGGTATCCATTATTGGAAAAGGAACTAATTAGATGAAACTAGCTATTTGCAGCCAGTTACTCCCAAACTGCTGGATGTAATGCATCTGTGATTACACTACTGGCTGATATTCCTTCCCATATACCTACTAGTCAGGGAGAGGTACAAACAATTGGAATTTGTTAGAGAATCCCCAATAAAGAACATCCCCAATGCTTTAGTAGGAATTAAAACCTCAAAGATTTGCAGACACCTGTAATTGGATCTTTCTCTATATATATCACCAACCAGCTCTGCCACCAGTGACTTACACAGTATTGTCACAGAGTTCCACTCAAGTTCTCAAGCTGATATTCATTAGCCGGGGAGTCATCCCCAATCAATCTGCTAGCATTAACAGTTTCAAATGGGCCCAAATAATGTGAGAAGGCTGCAGTCTATTACTCTGTGTCATTGTAGCCTACTGTCAAGGTATTAGGTGTTAAGCCAGGAATTGTAAGAAGGGTAACATTAAAGCCATTATACCTTTGGCTGCTGTGCAGAAGATGTAATTTTGGAAGCTGTATCTTATAAAATTCTAGTGTTGACAGTAGTTTCAGAATCTCTCCATCAGCTGACCTCAGCAGAACTGTACAAAGAAAGATAGAGGAGACCTATGGTTAAAATGCTGGCTTGTCCTGCACCAAGGCAGTGCACTTGATCCAAAAGTACATTAACATCATAAGCAAACATCCTTATTCCATGTCTTCTCTTGGTGTGTGTGTGTGTGTGTGTGTGTGTGTGTATGTTGTATGCCTTCAAGTGATTTCCGACTTGTTGCAACCTGTTTGTGGGTTTTTATTAACAAAATTTGTTCAGAGGAGGTTTACCATTGCTTTCCCCTGAGGCTGAGAGCATGTGACTTGCCCAAGGTCACTCAGTGGGTTTCATGACCAAGCTGGAAATTAAACCCTGGTTTCCAGAGTTGTGGTCCAACGCTCAAACCATTATTCCAAGCTGGCCCCTTCCCAGTACTGTATTGCTTATTATCAGATAGCTTGCCAAAATGGCTTGTGACACTGTGTTCTGAGCACACAGCTATTCTGAGCTATGATCTCTGCCTTCCATCTGGACACACAGGAGGGTAAGTTGAATGACAGAAATGCCCTTACGCTGAGTGAGAAACACTCACCCCATCTGGAGACGTCAGGGGCTGACATTGGGATCCTTCCTCATCTAGACAAAAGGCCAATTCCTCTTGCCCTTTACTATGGCTTTTGGGAGTTTCACCAGCCAAATGATTTGGAATTGATCAGAGACTGCAAAATCCTATAATCAGATCTGATGGTGGTGATAGTAACAGCACCAGCAAATGTGATTGTTGCAACCACTGCCATTGGCATGGCAAATCCTGTGCTGATTTTACTGCCACTGCTCTGCACTGAAGGGGTGCTTTCCAGATGCCAAGCTTCTCAAAGGAGAGGGTCCAGCACAAGGAGAGGTCCTATACAATTCACAGCAGCAGCTGTAGGAGAAGTGGTAGCAAAATCAGGAGAGGATTTGCTATTCCTCTGGCAATGGATCCACTGACATCCCCAAAGAGGAATACAGTAGCAACAAAAAGACAACGTAACAATATACAACCTTCCTCAACATATGGTCTATGCTTCCACCAGTACCTGTGACACTAGTGGACTACTGGATGGATCTGTGTTGGAAAAGTGTATGGCTTGTATGGAGGTGTGCAGAATCAACATGCCTAACCACTGGGTAGGCACGCTTGATGCAAACTTTGCCTTTATTTGCTTCTGCATCTGTTGTTGTGAGACTTCATGTTATTTCTGACTTATGGTGACCCTAAGGTGACTCTATCACAGGATTTGTTCAAAAGAGGTTTGGTATTGCCTTCCACTGAGGCTGAGAGCATGTGACTTGCCCAAGGTCACCCAGTGGGTTTCATGGCCAAGCTGGGACTTGAACTCTGGTCTCCAGAGAGAATCCAGCACTCAAACCACTATGCAACACTAACTCTCACTTCTGAGTCTGCAGGGACTCAATAAGTCAATTGCCCTGTCAGACTGCAATCCTGAAGGGGAGCAGAGTGGCCCCAAACCCTACTAAATTCTTTCTAGGAGACCAAAAGTGTTGGCAGAGCTATTCTGAAACTATTTCCTCCTTTTATGGGGTTCAGGCTATTTTGGACCCACAGTTATTTTCTGAGTAAATGGGGCAGCTCTGCCAGAAATGGGAAGAAAATGGATTAGATATATTCTGAAGCACATCTAAATTTGTCTTTGTCTTGGGAAGCATAGTCAGGGGCCAAGAGGGTTGTGAATTCATCAGACCCCATTGCTTTATGTCCCCACCCATCCTCCAACACATCCTTAATACACTTGTCTCCCTTTGCCTCCCCAGGTCAGAGTTCTGACCTAGAGGGGCACAGTGGAAACCTCCATAGTGACTGGGAGGGCCAAAAAAGAGGTTTGACATCCAATCTCCTATTCCGAGCCTTGGGACCACCTGCCCTCTTCTGTTCTGGTGTCTATGGGAGATTTTCTCCTTTCTGTGGTCTGAGATATATTCCCAGATCTATAACTGTAACCTAAGACAAACTTTTGATTTAAAAAGGCTGTTTATCTGGAACACATCAGATTGCAATTTTTCCCCCCTGTAGGAGCCAATTTGGGACAGAGCCCATTTGAAAGTGAATATAAATCTAGCCAATGTGGATTTTACATCTGAATTTCAGATGCAGGAAATTCAAGAATAATTCTGATTTAATCAAGAAAATGGCATTGGCACAAATGCTATAAAGAGCAAAGTTATCTTAGACATGCAAGAAACCATACATTTATTAGTCCAGTGGACACAATTGGAGGGTCAATATTTATGAAAAATTCTACCTAGTGTAATTAATTTTACAACTTTTGCAAACACTAGAATATCATTATGTGAATCTTGGGATACATAAATGCATGCTATATAAATATGCTATATGAATATGTCATGAACTCACTTAGCAATAAAACTGCATGGAAACTCTTGGGAGGGGGGAGAATGGGGTTTGTCGGCTTTGTGGAACTGACGTTCATTAATCCAAAATGTCTTGGCCGTATTCCACCAAAGACACTTCATTTGTTCTTTTGAAATCTCTTGTATTCACAAGCTGAGCATATGAAATAATCACAAACAATGAATTATTGTGGTTCGGAAAGGGGGGGGAAAACCACCCCACCATCAACAATACCAAATCCTTCCCTCCTCTGAATGTTGTTTCTTTCCACAACGGGGACTTTCTTCTGAGGAAGCAAAACTGGCCAAAAGAGTTTCCATAGATCATAGCTTTCTTTTCCTTTTATCCCTCTTCCTAACAAGAACAAGGGAACACTGATCCTGGGGTGGAGTGGGGGAGGCTGGTCTGGGGTGGGGGGGATAGCCTTGTGCTTTGACTAAATGGAATCTTTTTCTTTGCTCTTGGCAACCACAGGAGTATTCTTGTGCTCTATGGCAAGAGCCTCTCTAGTCAGTGCTATATTTATCTTGTAGCTGAACACACACATTTGCAAGAGGTTGTTCAATAAGGGAAAGGCAACAAGCCAAGGCACGGTTCAAACCTTGGAAGTTTGTTCCAGCATCATCCAACACTGCTGTTGACTGCAGAGACGGAATTTGTCAATGGCCTGGAAGAGTTAACCGCTGGCTTGAAACAAAGGATTCCCTGGCTTGTCTCTTGGCTTTGTGAGAAGCGAAGGACGAGTTTGTAAGATGGAGTTTAACAAGTTTCTGGGTGCATCAGGAGGACATCGGCGAAGACAAGAGGAAGCTCCTGCCGGTGCAGGCAGCAGTGATGCTGAAGTCAGAGATGACCTGGATTGTGTACAAATGTATCTCACCTGTTTACCTGAGAGATACATGAAGGCAAAGTTTACTTTGACAGCCTATCTGGCATGTTGGCTAATCTTGATACTCTGCAAGGTAAGAGACCGATCACAAAACAAGTGAAGGAGCATTACTAGTTAACCTCAGAAATGCTAATCAAGTATAGATCATTCCTGCTGTCTCTGGACTGGCAAGTCATTTTAAGCGACCTTAAATAGAAAAGAAAGCTCTGCAAATCTTTAAAAGCATTCAAAGGGTTTCTTGAAACATGCCATGCCAAACAACAGACAAGCACCCAAGCAACACAGTCCTTTTGAGATCTACTTTTCACAGTGCTCATTAGTAGTCCCTCTCCTTGCTACCCTCCCAATCTTCTAGCATAACATTCTGTACCAAATAGATTAGAGAACTCAGGGCCACTGGCATGTAACCCTGCCTCTGAATTGCCATAAAGAAAACTTCAGTAGAGTGAAAATTATACAGCTTTCTCTTTACGTTTTCACACATTATTCATCTTCTTCATTAAACTGATGAGAGAATATACTGCACACTGGGACAAGTGCTGATTATGTCAAGGTTCTCTGTTAAAATAGCAAAATTAGGTTTGATTTTTCAAAGCAACATGTGTTTAATCTAGATAATATGAACTCTTAGTAACTCTTGAATAATTCTTATATGTCTTTCTAGATGCCACCTAAACTTTATTGGAAAAAAGGATATAAAAACAGAGAGAGAATAATATTTTAGAGAGGAACTTTAGGCAGCAATCCTATAACATCTACCTAGGAGTAAGTCCTTTCAGAGAACCCAATGGAGTTTACTTCTGAGCAGCATATATAAGTGCATTGTAAAACTTCAAGATATCTGTGGTTCAAGATGTAGAAATGCTCTGAGTATTTTGTTTTAATATCTTTAAGTTTGTAACTGTGAAGCATTATGGGATAAAAATTAGAAACATCAAGTGTTCCCCCACCATGAATTTAACCTGGCCTGTTTAATTGTTATTATGTTTTTTGAAATAGAATCAGTGATAGATATTTGCTATGCATATGAAACATGGCTGAGAAATCTTCAAAGTAAGACAACATTATAGAAATACAGTAACTTCCACTTCCAAGGAATACATTAAAAATGCTTTTTTTTAAAAACCAACCTGTTTCTTCATGTTGCATACCATGTTGCTCATATTCATTCTGAAACATTTAAAATAATTGTTATTAAGACCCAAATACATTCATCAGAGGCTTCCCTCTAGAGTGTGTGTGTGTGTGTGTGTGTACAAAGGGAGTGGAGAAGTGGGCACTGGGTTAGGAAGATATTATTTCCAACCATTTTTGGTCTTTGAAGGATGAACCAGAAGAAATTCTGCTGCCATGTGGATATGTTTCTCCTACAGAATTTGCATCAGTTACTCTTTTTTTTGGGGGGGGGGATTGGAAGCTCTAGAGTACCCCAGTTTTTAGAATAGGAAATTCTAAGAGTTGAATTCAAAAAAGATCTCTGTTCTTACACTACAGGTGCTGTAGATACTACAATCTCACACTGGCACAAAAGTAAAATAAAAATGTAAAAAGTACCGTAATTCTCACTTGTATGTAATCACACCCCCTTTTGAAACACATCAGATTTTCCATGTCTTCCTGTGTGCCACCATCATTTAAAAACTTAGCCCAGGATCTTGCATCTTTAGACAGAATTATGATGCTGGAATTCTGTTGTCATAGTTACATCTGATGATGCCACCCCCAAACCCCAAACCTTTTCAGCTTGCAGTACCCCAACTGAAGGGTTAACAAGGTGCTTCATGTCAGGGCACTGGATGCCCTTTCACACTATACAGTTATAGTGCTATGATCCCATGTTTACTGCCATAGTAGTAAAATGCCAAAATGTTCTGGAATCCTGGTATTTGCACTTTAGAGAGGGGCAATTGGAAGTATCCACTGGGGAAATCTAGTGCCTCTCTAAACTAAAAATCCCAAGATTCCACAAGATGCTGTCCTGGGAGTTAAAGTGGAAATAATAGTGCTATAACTATGTAGTGTGAAAGGGCCCTAGGAAATGACCTCTGCACCAGTCAACTCGTCATGGGGCAAACTGAGAACATATAGCTGAAGAAACCTTACAGGGTCATGCAATAAGTGTTTGTTTCATGGTAGTTCCCCCAACCAAGTCAGCACCATAAACATCCTTTCCCAGTTCCCCAAAACAACAGTATAGAAACCCTTCATCTGGGGTTTGGGGTATGCATTCAGTCCTTAATTATTATAAATGTGGATTCTCTAGCAGCTAGGAGATCTAAATCCAGTTTACAATCTTGTAACTGCTGAACAGGATGGCAGCCTTAGTTTGATATTGCCACCTGTCTCTTCCCATAATCTGGCAGTGATCTCAGGCAGCAGATTTGAGTTGTCACAAAAGGATAGCAATTTGATTTTTCTTTTAATTTTTATTACTGTGCAGGAAAGGAGAAAAATATTTGTGGGATTTTCTACCCTGTGTGTCAAAGTATTTTTCTGCCTTTGGAAACTGTATATTTTGATGTAGATCTGTGCTGCTGATTAGTAAAATGTCTTGGACTGTCCCTGCTACTCAACTAGTTCCTAAACATCTCCAACAATACTTTTGTGCTTCCTGTCTGGCTTCTGCATCCTACTTAAATCACATTCTTCTCCATGGCTTCCATGCCTCTGTTTATCACATTTGTTTTTACCTGAGGTATATAAGGCTACAAACCATTAATGAGACTACACATACAGTGGGTGTGAGGTGAGAAATAGGTGGTGCCAAAGTTACAAGCCAAAGTGTGATATGTGGACTGGGAGAGGGTTTGCAAAGACCTTTAAAATGGTGCCATACTTTGTTGTTGCTCTTATATCCATAAGAGATTCAGTAGTCCTTGTGATCACACCCACATTGCAGTAATTTCCAAAGTTGTAGTTGTATTAATCTGTGTTAGAAAAAAACAAAAAAGAGTCCCTGGGCATACATGAGCTTTCATGGACTCACTGTGAATGATACTGGGCCTTCCTTCTGCACAGGCCTGCTACCAATAAGATATACAGAATGGTTTGTATCCATTTCTATCGTTTAGGTATATCTGCACTGCATAGTTACAGTGGGCCCTTGTTATACACTGGGGTTTGGTTCCAAGATCCCCCGTGTATAACGAAATTTGTGGATGCTCAAGCCCCATTAAATATAATGACATAGCAAAATGGTGTCCCTTATAAAAAAATGGAAAATCAAACTTTGATATTTGAAATTTATACTTTTTTTTAAAAAATTCAAACCATGGATGCTTGAATCCATGTATAAAAAAAGGACCAACTGTATATCAGTTTAATGTCACTTTAATGGGGGATGTCTGCATGCTAAGAAATCCTGGGATTTGTAGTTTAGAATTCCCTCCTACAGAGATCTAGTTCTTTGTATGTCACTTAACATCTCACTTACAGATCTAGTGCACCCTCTTGAATTACAATTCTTAATCCCTATTGAACTAAAAATCCCAGGATGCCTTAGGATGGAGCCATAGCCGTTAAAGAGATTTAAAATGGATATGACTGTGCAATGCAGATACATGTCCCATGTCCTCTTAGAGATGGCTGTTGTTTCACATAGTTTGGGAAACATAGTACAGTATACTTTTTTCATCTATATACTTAGCTTCTCATAATTCTTATTTTACCTCTCTTGCTCCCTAACCTACTAATCAAAGAGAAATAAACTCTTGCAACGTGACTTCTGGCATGTATAGTTATGAAGGATATACACTGTAATTATGTCTAACACAATGAGCTTGCATGAAGGGCCTTTGTTTACAACCCCCCTCATCAGACTAGAATGAACAGATCCATTGAAGAAAAGAAATGCAAAACCAGCTCCCTTTAGCAGGCTTTTGTTGTTCTTTTTTGGCACAGATTGAGAACCAAATTTATCCCAGGGTGATTCCATAATGTCAGGAAAGACTTTGCAAAAGGGATTACTTGGGTAGAGGAGGCTGGTATGTGGATGTTTCCTTCTAGTTTGCTCACTCTTAACCTTTGGTATTTGTGTCTTCACAGAGAGCTTGGGAGAGAAGATGCTCAACTTCCCAAAAGGTAAGTTTTCATATCAATTTCAACATGACACCAGATCTTTACTTATTAACCAACTCCAAGCCTTTAAACTGTGACTAACAAAAAGTTTAACCTAATATTTCTAGGGGAAATGTGCTTTATTTAAAGTGGTTTCCATCCCTGGATGTGTACATATGTTGCTCACCGAGAAAAAGAGAATGCATTTTGCTGTACTTCTTGTTTTAACATAAAATGTTATATCTAGACATATGCAGAATTGCATTGGCAACAATAAACTTATCAGCCATAGCAAAAACACTGAACCTAGTTTATAAAGAAAAGGCCAATGGTGGAGAATCACAGTCCAGCTGCAATCCTATACACATTTGCTTTGTTTGAGGAGACATGTATAGCACTGGACTGTTATTTAACCTAACTAATATTCAAGGATGTCTGTCAAGTCCATAATAGTTAGCAAGGACGGCTGTCAAGCCTATAACAGAATGTACATAATAGTTGTACATTCATTATCACACTTCTGTTATATTTCTAATGAAGTTTCATTTCATAGTAAATACAGTGGTAATAAAAAACCAGAAAATACAAATACTGTATTATCATATGATGTTTCGATTGTTCTTGCAGCTAAGCTTCCTTGCCTTCCATTTGCACATAACATGGCTCCAAAATGTCCCTCTCCAATTAAAACACACACAAACTATTTGGAGTTTACATCCTTTCCTTCTTTGTCTTTGCACAAAGCAGCTGGCATGAGCAATGATCTCCTGAGAGTAGAACCTTGCCAGAACTGCTTAATCAATATTCAACAGAGTTAGTTGCTCATTATGCAGCCATTGATTATCTCTGGAAGTTGCTCGCTGTGCATTTCTCATTCTTCACTCTTTTCTTCCCCCACCACACGCATAACTGCGCATGTACGCACACAAACATACCTCCCACAAGGCCTCCCTTTTGTGCCTGGCAGGAAAACAAAACCTGCAGCAAAAACCCAGGGGGACACCCACCCACTGAGGTCAGGGAATGGTATGCATTCCAGTGGGAAAGGAGGGGTGTGAGGAACACCCTTTTTAAATCCAAAGTATGCCTCCCTTTAAATGCTAAAAACAGAAGAAAGGAGAGGGAAGGTTCCACCAAATTCTGTTAGCACCCTACTGTGGCCAGTGTAAACTCTGCTCTGCAAAGCAAGGGAAGGAAAAGATATAGAGCATAGGACACATCTTATCTGTTGCTGCCTGTAACAATTTGAAATGCCACTGAACTTGGATCAAAGCAAGCCATTTCTAGCATGCTTTGTGTTGCATCCAGCCTCAGAGGACTGTATCATTTGGTCTTCTTATCCTTTGGTTCTAGCATAAAAAAGGAGGAGGAAGAGAGCTCCCTGTGGTATCAAATAGTCAGAAATACACACTGAGAAGCATCTGTTTTGCCCCCTAAAGTGAATGTTGAACACAAAGTGCTGTACAATTATGTTGCTCACTTTCTAGCGTGAAGTCAAAATGAAGTAAATTCAACTTTTGGAAGAGTTTCAAACACCCTGAACAATAGCCTTGGATCAGTTTGCACAAGTGTTTAATTTCAATTTGTATATTAGTTGAGGTAATATCCACAAATATGCTTCCATATAATTAGTCTCAAGGTATTATAAACATGGCGTGATTTGAATGTTGCCAAAAGGCTTACATGTTGAGCTCAGAATTTGTAACTTTTAAATTATGATCAGTTTAGAAGATACGAATCAAAATACATTCAGCATTATTCTTATTTCCAGTTATCCCTAAAATAACCTGATTTCTTCATTTTGAATATTTTACTGAGACACTGGCCACTTCTCATTTGACAAACTAAAATAGTTCTTGGGAGATGTGTGTTAATAAATTGAAATGCAGATCCAGCCTCATAACAACAACAAAAATTGGTTCACAACTGACTATTTGTAGAACTTGGAAAAGTTACTTTTTTGGACTAGTGTGATATGGAGCCTGGCTTTTGAAAGATACACTTTAATACACCCTAGTGTCTGCAAGTTCAGAGCCTGAAAAGTTTCTTTGGGGAACAACAACTTCCCTAATCCCCTAGCTAGTATGGTTGCTGCTTACGCAGGCTGTGGGAGTCTGGAAGTTGTAATCCCTGACAGTGGCATCCCTAGGATTGGTGTTGCTTCATGCGGTAACTCATGGTGTCATCCCCTGCATTAACCTCCTCTCATACTACGCCATACAGAATACTTAGTAATTATTCTTCGTAATATTTACTTCTAAGTCATAATTCCCACTGAATGCAATGGTAATAGTTGTGACATAAACAAAATTAAATTTAAACCATTATGTTATGATATCATACACACATAATAAATGTGTTTACATATACATAGTTTCATATGGTTAAAGTGAAATTTTGATAAAATGTGATGTTTTTAAAGAAAATTTTAAAAATTAAATTTGTTTTAAAATTAAAAATTAAAATATGAAATTTTAATTTTTTGAAAAAAACTTGAGGCCTCTCCTTTCTCTTCCCACTGAGCCTCACCCCCACTCGCACCATCTGTTCAGATGCATTTTAAAGAATGCCACAGCCCATTTTTGTCAATGTCTGAGAAGCAGTGGGGTCACCCCCCTTTCAGGTATCACCTGGTGCAGTTCGAAGCCGTCACACTCCCTAGTGACACTAATGGTCCTCAAAAGTATCTTTCCAGGCTTTGAACATTTAGACCTACAGTGCAATAAAATTCAAAGACATAGCCATGTTAGTCTGGATCAGTATGCAAAGGGATATTGTAGGACATTTGAGACTAACTGAGAGGGAAAGAAATTGTTAGCATCAACTTTCATAGACTAATCCTACTTCATCAGATGCATGGAATGAAGTGTCTAGTAACAGACATTTATAACTATGAATGAGCAAAGTGTGTGTGTGTGTGTGTGAACAGCAGTGTAGAAAATGTGTCTTTCAAAAGCCAGGCTCCATTTCACAGGACAAACATATGTTAGAGCCAAACATATGTATTGCTTGGATCATTATGGTTATTTTTAATGTTTGGGAAGAGTCTTTGTGGTGGGGGTGGTTAAGGCACAGGGAAGCTGATGTTTTTGTCAAGGCAAGGTCATTTTGTTGTTGTAGCTGTTGTTGTGTGCCTTCAAATCATTTCCAACTTACGTTGACCTTAAAGCAACCTGAACCTATCATGGGGTTTTCTTGGTAAGATTTGTTAAGAAGTTTGCCATTGCCTTCCCCTGAGGCTAAGAGCATGTGACTAGCCCAAGGTCAACCAGTAGATTTTGATACTTAGTGGGGATTTGAACCCTTGTCTCTAGAGATAGTCCAGCTCTCAAACTACTACACCAGGCTGACTCTACAAGGTCATGTATCAGTCTTCAAATAACACAAGTTTTCTACTTTGCTGCTTCTGCTTTTGTTGTTAGTAGCACTGTAGATGTAAAAAAAAAGATTGGTCAGGTTTTTGAACAGTTGCTTGATACAAAAGCATACAATTTAGCAAATTGTATGACTTTGTCACTTTTATGGGTTTCACTATATAGAAACAAAAGAAGGGCACATGTTTAGTGTCTAATTTAAATTGGCATCAGTGGTGGCAGTTCAGTACCACACATTTCAGAGGATTGAAAATAAGTGTGTGTGTCATTGATTAACAACTGAATTCCTCTGGGTAAAATATGATCATATTGCCCTCTGGTGGCTGATGAAAGTTCACCTCATCAAAATAAACATTTCTGGGTCAAGGGTTTTGATGATTTTGAAGTCATATCTGAAAATTTCTGATAATCTTGAATACTATGCAGATTGGTTTGTTTTATATAACACAAAATTGCAATCAATTCTGTTTGCATCAAATGTGTATCAGATGAATATAGCAGTTGTCAGGGCTATACCTGTAGACAGAGTAAACATCTGAGCTTTAGGGGTTTCACTGTGCATGCTGTTGCCATTATTGTTATTTCTGATGATCCAAAGAAGATCTTCTGATATCAGGTGGCATTTACAGAAGCTGGCCAGTGAAAATATTTGCATACAAATATACTAGCCCTGGAACACATCCTGCATTAAAATCTTTTTTTGAATCTTTTGTGGGAAACTCGAAGCTGAAAACTAATCAGATATTTCCATAGAAATTAACCTATTCCTGCAGAGATTTGTTCTCCTCCTTGCATTATAGTATCAAATTTTGATATGAGGCCATTACAAATTTAATATTTGAATTTGAAAATGAGGAAGATATTTTATTAGCCTTCAAAGGTATACATTGTTAAAAACATAAGAACCTTGCCCAGCAATTCATCTATTCTGTTATTCTCATTGGTCCATTAGATGCCATTGGGAAGCCCACAGTAGCCTTCTCTCTCCACAGCATGGTCCCTGTGGTCTCTTCCAACTCTATGATTCTGTACTGTCATTAAACTGGAGGTTGTGTAGCCATAATGCATAGAAGTAATTGCTCATGTATTTTCTAATTCCTTCTTAATACTATCTAATGACATAGGTAAAATATAATAGCCTCCCCTTTCCTCTCAGTGGGGAGACCAGACAATGCATGGCCCAAAACCTGGTTCTGGTGCAAACAGAAAGGATGGTATTCTGTTCCTTCAGCACTAAAACTGGAGTATACCATACTACATATTACAAACCTCCCTGTTTGCTCTGGATCTTCCTGGAAAAAACAGAGTCCTCTGTACTGATGCTCAGCAGCTGTTTTAAATGCATCTTGTTGTGCCATCCCACACTGCTGTTGCTGCAGCATGTTGCTTCACTCTGAGGTCAGAACAAGATGCCTAACCATGTGATCAAAGCTGGGCTCCTTGTTTTGACCTCAGAGTGAAGCAACACACTGCAGCGGTGCCACCAGGCAGAACAGCAGGACACAGATGTGAACAGCTGTCCAGCATCAGAACAGACTACTGAAGTAATGGGGGTGGGGAAGTTGGGGCAGTTGCCCCTGGAGTATCCTGGCCAGTGCAAACAGGACCTAAGTTTACTAAATTTACTATTTAAGGAGCCCTGGTGGTACAGTGCTTAAATGCCAGTACTGCAGCCACAACATTGTGAGTTTGATCCCAGGGCTCCAAAGTTGACTCAGCCTTCCATCCTTTCATAGGTAGGTAAAATGAATACCCAGCTTATGAGGCAATTGGCTTACAGACTGTAAACTGCTTAGAGAGTGCTGACTTCACTATTAAGCAGTAAAGAAATGTAAATGCTAAATGCTATTGTTATACCCTGTGGTTGAAAATGTCATAAAATATTGAAAATCCTGTTGGTGTCTTACATATGGTCATTTTTGTTTGATGTGCAATGGCCACGTTCACATCAAGGTCATGGATCTGTGCATGCAGTCCAATTATGCATGCAGACATGCATTCTCAGCCAATGTGCATCTATCTGCTTCTGCTGAAACTGTAGTACTCTTTTAGTTGTACATCTTGTTGTGCAATGTTGTACATCTTGTTGTGCAATGTTACAGTTCTCACTGTACTGCACATAGTTATGCCACAGTCCCTGATACGTTGTGTGAAAAAGTAGTTTCTGTTATCTTTCCTGACTCTGTTATGAATCCATTTCTTTAGATGCCCCTGAGCTCAAGTATAATGAAAAAAGGCAGAAAACTTCACTCTGTTCAATTTCCCTTCATCATACTATTAGTCCTATAACATCTAAATTATTTTTCATTCCCCCCCTCAAAACTAAAAGACTTCATATGTGATAGCTTCTCCTTCCAGGGGAAGAGCTCCAGCCACCAAATTATTTCAGTTGTCCTTTTCTGTGTTTTAAAAAACCAAACTTACATTTTTAAAAAAAGAAATGACAATGAAAACTGTGAACAATATATCTATTATGACCTGCCCCTGGCCCTCAGACCACTCAGTGTGATAAAGATGATGTTCAGCCTACTTTCTCAAGATGAAAAAAAGGCCCAATGCCTTATTCAGAGCTCTCCAGGACAGAGGACACAGCCTTATCTCTGGCTTAAACAATAGCGAGAAGAACTTTCTGACAGTAAGAGTTGTTCAACAGTCAAATAATGCTGCCTTGGAGTGTGGTGGAGTCTCCTCCTTTGCAAGTTTTTAAACAGAAGGTGAATGGCCATCCATCAGTGGTGCTTTGATTGTGTATTCCTGCATGGCAGGAGTTTGGACCGGATGGTCCTTGAGGTCTCTTCCAACTCTATGATTCTAAGAGGGAAATCCACAGCAAAATCTCAGTTTTCTCAGCCTTGCAAAAATCTAAGACAAACCATGTAACAACCCTTTAATGGGCTGGGCTGATGTGTGGAGCTAACTACACTAAGAGTCATATTAGAACTTTCAGCTGATCTCATCTGTCTGTTCTGAGAACATCCACTTCTTGTTGGCAGCACCAACATGAACATAAGCCTACAGGACTTCCCTAGAGCTGTCCAAGGTACTGATTTTTATCTACCTTTTGCACATGAGGGCTTCTGTTTTGACTTTGCTTGTTGAGACTTGACTTTACCCGCTTGATCAACTTAGCCTACCATAGCTTGACTTTGCTACCTTGACCAGAGTTTACCTGCCTTGAACTGATTCCATCAAATGTTAATTACCTTCCCTGTCATCTCAGGCACCCACAGAATGGGATTGTACCATTGTATTACAGCATTGTGATAGTGGCAGTTTTTCTTTTTCTTTTTATTTCTTTCCTAATATCCATTTATTCCTACGTTCTTTTCCTATTCATTAACCATTTTATCCCATTTTTGCTAAGGAGCCATTAAGGAGGGACCTATGAAAATATTAGTATACAGTGTTTATCCCAGAAGTGGGCAAAGTGTGTCCTCCAACCCACCATTTTTAGGAGAACTTAAAAAAACCCAACAACCATGGGTGTTAAAAAGCCCCCCCCATATCCTTTATGAAACATGGGGCCAATTTTGCCACATTCTGGGTCTCCCCTGACCTGTAATAGATTGACAGAGGTTTTTCCCCACAAATCAAAACTAGGTTCTGGAAAATTCCTGTTGGCAAAAAGCATTCCACCTAAACATTAGAAAAACATTATTTACCGTAAGAGCTGTTTGACAGTGGAATAGATTCCCTTAGAGAATTAGAGCTTGGTGGATTCTCCTTCTTTGGAGGCCTTTCAGCAGTGGTTGGACAGGCATCTTTCAAGAGTGTGTTAGTTGTGTATTTCTGCGTGGCAGCCCCTTTCATTTCTATTTCAATTATTTTATGATCTGCTGACCCTATAACAGGCCAGCAGCCCTTCAAAAGTTGGTGAAATTGTCCCACATGACCTATAAAACAAACAGGGAGAATTTTCAGCAATCCTCTCATCTCTTTTAAGGTTTACTAGGCCACCTTTGTCCATGTGCTCATTGATACTCCTGACAGGCTAGTGAGGTAGAATTTAATTTTTCTTTACTGAAGTTGAGCAGATTTTCTTTAGCAAAACTTGTCACTCTGTATTGGGATGATTTGAGCATTGGACTAGGATAATGGAGACCAGGGTTTTAATCCATGCTTGGCCATGGAAACTCACTGGGTGACCTTGGGCAGGTTGCACACTCAGACTCAGAGGATGGCAATGGCAAACCCCCCTCAACAAATCTTCCCAAGTAAACCATGTGATAAGTTTGCCTTAGGGTTACCATAAGTCAGAAACAACTTGAAGGCATACAGCAGCAACAACAACAGTGAGAGGTTAGGGGGGCTTGTTTGTCCTTAGAAGGCCACATATGTTACAACCCCCCCCCCCATCCTAGGGGGCCAGGCCACTTTCTGCTAGAAAAAGGCCTTTCCTGGGCCTAAAACACCCTAGACACTCCCAAACATGGCAAAATGTCCCCCACATTCCCCATGGGGGCAAAATTTTGGGGTACATACTGGAGGAGATCCTAGAGGCCACACAAATGGCTTTGGGGACTGCATGTAGCATGTGAGCTGCACTTTCTCCACTCCTACCTCTCTACTTGAAATTTCACTTTAAATAATGATTTCCATAAATTTACAACTAATTCAGCCAGCATTCTTCCTAATTTCAGCAGTCAAGATTATCATTACAAGTAAAAGAAGTTATTTTCATTATACAGATGTTTCATTATACAGACAAATTGGACAAATGTGAACAAGGATGTGGACAAACAGAGGTTTAACCAAGTATTACTGGCTGATATTCAAGGATCATCTGTATGCTGTAATCTATCTTCCATTAACTTTCTATTAACTTTCAACTACTATAGAATGAAAAATATATAACACAGAGCCACTGTTTTTCTGGTCGTTTTGAAAAGCAAGATGATATGGAATATACCTAGACTGTTCTGTTGTTCTAACTTTCTTTGAAAGCCTTAGTGTTTAGCTCTTCTTTTCTTTCTTCTTATCCTTACACCATGAAAACTGAGGATTTAAACGGCGATTACCCTGTGAAAATCATGCCATCATGATTAACATTTTCACACGATGTTGCAATTAAAGTGCCATTATCCTGGAAATAAACATGCAGTAAATAGCAACAAATCATTCACAAGGAAATGATTTGTTGCTGTTTATTGCCTGTTTATTCCTGGGATAATGACTCTTTAATCGCAATGTGTGTGAAAATGTTAATCGTGATCATGCTATTTGCATGGGATAATTGCTGTTTAAACCCACAATTTTCCCCGTGTGATAAAGGGGCTAAACAGACCACCCCTTTGGAGTGCTCTGCTGTTGCCACTTTCAGCTGTGGCCCTGATCCAGTAGGCACTGATTTATCAAATTCCCATTAATTCAATGGGTCTGCACTGGCTGGGTCTAATAATTGGCAGGCACATTTTTGCTTCTCTGTCTGCATATTGACAACTGCTGTTTCTTCTTCAGGAGCTAGACAACTTGTTGCTATTGTTAATTAATCCAACGCCTCTCCCTACACAATCCGCCCCGCACACTCAGAACCTCAGGGAAGTATTTGCTGGAATACAAAAAAACCAGACTGGTCACTACTTCCCAAAAAGCATTTACAGCTGTGGTCCCAAAATTATGGAATAACTTGCCGGAAGAGATCTGTGTCATTACATCATTAGAAGCCTTTAAGAAGGCATTAAAGACGGATCTCTTCCAGCGGGCATATCCACCTGACCTGCTGTAGTGAAGATTCCCACCCCGTTTAGATTATATGGAAAAACAGATGAATCAGATGCGTTGTTTCCTCTACTGTAATATTGCTGGCCGACTAGCATTGACTAGTATTGTATTGTACTGTATTTTATTGTGTATTGTGGTTATATGATGATGTTTTTAATCTGTTATGTATTTTGTAGTCTGTATTGCTGATATTGATGGGAACCCGCCTCAATCCGTAGGGAGAGGCGGGAAATAGAAAAATAAAAATTATTATTATTATTATTATTATTCACAGAATTAACCACAATATTATTGTACTAAATATTGCCAATATTCTGTCTCTTCTTCTTGCTGAATTCCTGCCTTCCTGTTACTTTGGCACTATACAGACGGGCGCAATGGGGTGCCATCGTCACGTGCGAGGGGTGGCGCTTCCAGATGCCCCTTGCCCCCCGCACGTGACGAGGGCATCAAAATGGCGGCACCATGTACAGATGGGCACCTCCATTTTGACGCAATGGATGCTTAGTGTCTGCATGTCGTGACACCATTGTGATGTCATGAGTGCACCATTGGCGCACTGCAGCATCACAATGGCACCGCAAAAAGAATCCACTTTTTGTGGTTCTTTTTGCTGCGCGAGGAAGTCGTGCGGTTTGTCCACTGCAGCTTCCTTGCGCAGCAAAACAAGGCGCGGGCAGACAGCCCTTTTTGGGCGGTCTGTACCCCGTCTTTGTAATCTTTATTGGATCATTCCCATGCTCTTTAAGTCAGTATTCTCTGTTCTTATCTTGAGTCTTTTCATTTTGGTTTGTTTTATAGGTCCAAAACACACTGCAGAAATAAGCCAGTTTGATACCACTTCAAATGCCCTGGCTCAGTACTAGGGAATTCTGGGAACTGTAGTTCTGTAAGACATTTAGCCTTCTCTGTCAGAAAGCTCTGGTGCCACAACAAACTATAGTTCCCAGAATTCCTAACCACTTTACCAGGGAAGTTAAAGCAGTCTCAAACTGGATTATTTCTTCTTTGTGTTTTAGACCATAGTCTATTCTATTTTCTTTTATATTCTCTCCTCTCCTTAATTCTTTTTTAAATATTCTTTCTTCTCCATAATTTTCTTTCTGCATGCAGATATGATCAGGATTTTCTCTGGAAAATAGGCACCATCTTCCTTTTCATGTTCAGTTTAACCTTCATCCACATTCATTTTCTAGGTCATGGTATAGTTTTTTCTTTCTATCTATCTCAGAATGTCATATATTCTCTTTGATATTCGTCTTCATCTAGTTCACTGTTTATTAATACCTCAAGGTACTTTTTTGTGTTCTCCACATCTGTCTTTTCTCCTATTGTTCCTTATCTATGCAAGTCTGTACACCTGATATTCACCTGAAGCATTGGGTATATCACCACTGCTAAAGTTTGAATGGCTTCAGCATATGAATTGTGAATTTATATTAAAAGTAACTTTCCAGCCTCTGTGGCAGAGTATCTGAAAAGGTGATCAGTTGTTTCTGCAACCTTTTAAAGCAGCAGCAGTACCCCCCATAAAGAATCTACATTACTGACACTGCTGGTAGTGAGATTCACCCTTAAGAAACTGTTGACGAAATTTTCCTCTGTCAAGAAAAAAGGGGTAAAATGCTTTCCCTAAATTTTCTGCCCATAAATTTTTGATGATGCCATTTGTGCATGGATCTAGCTTTTACTGAGCTAATACAAAAATATACTGGAGAGGGAAATGTTAAAGAATGAATTGCTTCCCCCCAGCCCAACATAACTGGATGAAGCCAGCACACACTTAAAATGCAAGAACTTGGTGTTTGTTTGTTTTACTTTTTTGCTACAACACCCAGAATCCCCCAGCCAGTTTGGTAAATGAAGATGCTGGCTGGAGATTTCTGGCAGTTAGTCCAAAAAACCAGATCCACCATCAAGCTCATCTTGAAATCTTCAGCTTCATGCCCAAGGTCAAGTATTCAACTCTTCTATTCCTTAAGACTAGTTTTGTCAGCTGAGTGATTGAGTCTTGGACTAGGACTCTGAAAGACCAAGGCCTGACAAAACCATGGAATCTTTTGAGTGACCTTTCAGTCTCAGAGAAATGCAATAGCAAATCTTCAGTTTCATGCCCAAGATCATGCTCTGAAAAAATCTTACCAAAAAAACTCCTGTGATATGTTTGCCTTAGAGCTGACATGGAAATGAGTTGAAGACACTCCCACAACCCCACCACCAAATGGAGTAGTTCCCTGCTCCGTACCACTTCTTCTTTTGTCCAGCATCAAACAGATGCACGACTCACCACATTTTCCAGATTCTAAATTGCTGACCTGATTAATTTAAGGAAATGTACAATTGGATATGATGGGGATAGGTGGGCTAGAAACTGAGACAAAGATGGCATCTGTTCTGCTATTTTGGTAATGTAATATAATCTGTGGATGAGATAGAAGATGGCAGTAGTGGAAAGATATATCTGAAACATTTTACAGTGAATGGGTTCAAACAGCTAATTGCAGAGGGCTTGATAGAGCACTGCCAAAAGAGACCTTGGCAATTCATGAACATATCCAGTGCCCAGTCTGTTAAATACTAACTTGAAGCAAAGCAATGAATGGTGAGCAGAAAGGGTGGTTACAGTTGCCTGGCAATGAACAGTAGGTGGCTTGGATCCAGGGATAGGGCAGCACCCGACATTTCTGCATCACCCTGAGCTTGCCAGCAATATAAACCAATGCCTGGGATTATCTCTGAATAGATGTAAACGTAAATAGGGAAATGCATGGGCATAGTATAACAAAAATCTTCAGCCTGTGCTTCAGTACTGTTCAAGAAAACTAAGAGGGAAAATGCCAAAGATGCCAGTGTGCATATTCAAAAGTGTACTAGTAATTTTTTCCCTCCTGCAGCCAACAGAAGACTTTGGCATTTTGTTATCACAACGTGAGCCAGAGAGGTTGGCACTTTCTCTATGTGCTGCTGGGCAATGTGGAAATGCTCAGATTCTCTGGAAAGGAGGCTTTGTTGGAAACCTTTCATTACTAAGGATTAGCTGTTTGGTAAACCTGGGTCACCCATAATAGTCTGATGAGAAGCTCCATCTAATGAAAAAGTTCATTGTGGAGCTGATTGGAATGACTAACATGTGTCTTGCTTGCCGTTCAGATTTCAGGATGGCATTTCCCTCCCACTGCCTAGAGCTCAAGAGGACTATGACATGTCATATGGTTCGATTAGTAATAATACTACTGAAAGGCTGCCAAAAAACCTCCTACATCCCAGCAATGGAGAAAAGAACTCACTATAGGGATGAACAGAAATCTTCCAATTTTATTTATCATTGTTTCATTGATTGGCTCCAAAGCCACCCCACCATGGCATGGGGCAAAACAACTTGCACACAAGGTAGCACACAAGGAAGAGAATAATTCCAGGAGGAAATAATAAAGTAGAGCTCTTATGTTGGTGTCAAGTAGGCTTCTTTGGGGAGGCCACATCACAGCTGAGGTGCCATCACTGAAAAAGACCTGCTGCACTTTTCCATGCTGACCCCCAAAATATTTGACTAACATTTGCTATATGTAATGGTATTTTAAAGAGTTCATTCTCCCAGGTTTTGAAGTGCTTCAGTTTTTAAAATCTGTGTTTGTACTTTTTAGATCTCTCTATTGTTTGGATTTTGCTTTGGCTTTATTTTGCAGCAACAACTCATTTCCCAGCAGAGAGGGTCCTGTCCTCCTGTAATCTGGGTTTAGCTCCTCCTATTTGCTCCTGTAGGCAGGGACAATAAACAAAAGACCGGCCCCTATATAGGGAGGAGCTAGCCCCCCTGAGCCTCAGTCTTGTTCCTGCCTATGCTCCTAGCAGGATGTTCTCTTCGAGCCAGCGAAGTTTTTCCTTTCTGCGAAAGCGGTTTGAGAGTTTTCTTGGCCTTCCCTTCTTCTCCTCTCTCCTGCCTTTCCCCCCTTCCTTGGTGGTGGCTATGGCAGAGGACCCTGAGAGCATGGGTGAAGGGCCATCCTTAACCCAGGCTTCCCTAGCTCAGGGTCTGCCAGCTCAACAGAGGGAGCTGGCTTCAGAGGGAGACCCTTTGGGATGTGTTTGCTGTTGCTCTGCAGCTTCTTTACTACAGCCTTGGAAGCATGAAGAAGACTATACTATTTTAAATTTAGGTTTGTGTTCCTTTGACAGATCCCTTTTGTGGAGAAACTCTCTCCTCAAAATTAGATACCAGAGGGCTATCCTTGCCAAGCCCCCTGTTCCCATTTCATGACTCCTTAATCAGCAGTTCATTCAGCCGGGAGACCCCTCAGCCTTCATACAGGCTGATGATAGTCTGCTACATGGAGTTGGGGTGATTTTTGAAGCCTCTAGACTAGTTCATCCTCAGATGAAATCAGACTTAATTCTGACCACATGCCCTGTTAACACAGAGTGCATCTATGCTTCTGCATGGACTCACCAATGTCTGCGAGGTAAAGGTTAATCCAGTGTCTTCTTTGCCTAACCATGGGATTAGTCTTATTTTACACAGGTTCACAGATGTTCCAGTAAAGAACTGCACATTGTTTTGAAATTTTAATTGGAAGTCAGACATTAACATTCCTCTTTCAGAATGGTAAGTCTTAATTACTACAAATGAAATCACCTTAATATCACCTTCATTGCTATAAACAGTTGACAAGGTGATCAGTGGTAGGCTGGAAGCTGCCATAGGTCCAGATTAGATCAGATTCTATTCTGATTGATCACATAATCCACTGCTTAGACAAGTTCTCATCAACTGCTTCAGGTTTTCAGTGGCTGACCTGCTACAGTCCATCCAAGATGACATTAAGAAGGGACTTGACCCAACATGGTTATAAGGCAGGTGTCTGCCATCACGTCGTTTCTGCTCCATACGAGAGCAGCTAGAATGGCAGCCATCCTCACATTAAGAGGCTGTTGAGAGGAGTTTTCCAACAGGGCCTGTCCACCAGACATCGTTTTCCATCTTGGGATGTGAACACGGTCTTAGAGGCTCTGACGGTTGGGCCGATCAAGTCCCTTTGGGAGGCCTTCCTCAAACACCTCTCCCTCAAGGTCATCTTCCTCGTGGCCATTCCCTCCGCCAGATGGGTGTCAGAGCTGGGGCCCTGTCGGTACGTAAAGACTTGTGTATTTTTAGGCCTGTCTCAGTGTGCCTTTGTCCAGACCCTACCTTCGTGCCTGGGGTCAACTCAGCCTTTCAGGTGTCACAGGACATTCTCCTGCCTTCATTCTGCCCCGATCCTAAGAAGGACTTGGAAAAGACCTGGCACACATTGGATGTGTGCAGAGCCCTCAAAATCTACATCAAGAGGACTTCATCCTTAGGTCATCGGAGATGTTCCTTTCCTTTCGCCTGGGCTCTTTGGGGTGCAAGGTACCAGTCTCGACTCTGAGTTAGTGAATCAGGTCTTGAATTCAAAAGAGCTACTGAACTCTTGACCTCACTCCACCCGAGGGGTTGATGGTGCACTCAACCAGGAGTGCATCTACCCCTGCAGCCTTGGCCACTAGCGCCTCCCTGTCAGATATTTGCAGGGTGGCCACATGGAAGTCGCCTTCGACCTTCATAAGACATTACAAACTGGACGTGTCTCAGTCCGCAGAGGCGTCATTTGAAAGGAGGTTCCTCCAACAGATTGTGTCGGGGGCCACAGTCTCCTAGCAGCACCTCCCTCCCAGTTCGAGAGGGCTTTTGTAAATCCCAGATTACAGGAGGACAGGACCCTCTCTGCTGGGAAAAGGAACGTTGGGTACTTACCGTGACACGTTCATTTCCTGCAGAGAAGGGTCCTGGCATCCTGCCCACCCGGGTGCTGCCTGCGGCCTCCGACCCTGGCTGCCTGTTGGTGGACCTGCCTTGTTCTTCTTCTTGTTGCTGGATTGGTTTTTCTGAGTTCTTGTTTGTTCTTGGACTAGTTTTTTCTAAGGTGTTCTAGTTAACCCTTAGCTGATGTTATTAAAGTTCAGTTCCTTGAGTACCTTACTAGTCGCTTGGCTTGTTATTGACTGAGGCTCAGGGGGGCTAGCTCCTCCCTATATAGGGGCCGGTCTTTTGTTTATTGTCCCTGCCTACAGGAGCAAATAGGAGGAGCTAAACCCAGATTACAGGATGCCAGGACCCTTCTCTGCAGGAAATGAACGTGTCACGGTAAGTACCCAACGTTCCTTTTTTATTATTTTTTCTTGTCCTTTCACACTGCACAGCTTTAGTGCTATGATTCCACTTTAAGTGTTATGGCAACATCTTATGAAATCCTGGGATTTGCAGTTTAGGGAGGAGTGTTTAAAATTCTCTGCCAAAGAACTCTAGTGCCTCACCAAATTTCAAACCCCAAGATTCTATAGCATGCCACCATGGCAGCTAAGTGGAATCATAGTGCTATAAATGTGTAGTGTGAAAGGGTCCTTAAGTCTTCACACTGTGTTTTATTATGTTCTTATGTATTTATTTATATTTATTGTGTTGATTTTGAGAACAGTTCAGACAGCTGTGGTGATTGTAAATACAGAAAAGAGGTGAATAAATAAGCAAGGAAGCAAATAAATAAGCTCTAGATAGAGAAAGTGAGTGCACTATTTGGGCTCCTCTTCAGAGGATAAAATAGATTTGGTTATCACTGCTTAGCTCTTTTCCCATCCATTCACCTTCTTTGCACTTAAACTTGCGGTATTGTTCAAGTAACCTTCCTAGTATATAACCTATAGTCTAGACAATAGGACACCATCAATAGCAGCTTCATTTATATACTGCTTCATACCATCTAAGCAGTTTCTAAGTGGTTTACAGCTGTAAGCTAGTTGCCCCCAACAAGCTGGGTATTCATTTTAGTGACCTCGGAAGGATGCAAGCCTCAGTCGAGCCTGAGCCCTGGCTGGTATTGAACCACTTTATGGTTTGTGAGTGAGTGGCTGCAGTACAGGCAGTTAACCCTATGCCACCATCAGAGCACAACATGGAGAAACAGTGTCCCATTGGTGAGGGTGGGAGGTCAGACAAGGCTGCATTTTAGCACCCTGTCTGTTAAATTTATAAGCAGAATATATCAAACAGAAAACAGAATTAGACTCAGGAGAAAGGAGGCATGAAAAATGTGGGAAGGAACATCAATTATTTAAGTAGATGGCATCATATTATTTGTCGAAAATAGCAAAGACTTGGAATCACTACTGGTGAAAATTAATGAAGAAAGTGCAAAAGAATGGTTACAGTTGAATATTAAGAAAAATAAAAATAATTATCACAGATGATTTACATAACTTTAAAGTGGGTGATGAATACATCAAAATAATTGAGGTTTATCTATACCTCATCTCAGTCATTAATCAAAATGAAGACAGTAGCAAATAAATCAGAAGAAGGTCAAGACTTGGAAAGGCAGCTGGAGACAACATAGAGAAGAACCTCAAGTGTAAAGCTATATCATTAAATACTAAAGTCCAAATAATCCGTGTCATAGTATTTCTAATTTCTATGTAAGGTTGTGAAAGCTGGACAGTGAAGAAGGCTGATAGGAAGACAATCAATTAATTTCACATGTGGTTCTCGAGAAGACTACTACAGATATCATCAGCTGCTAAAAAGACAAATGAATGGATCTGAGATAAAATTTGGCCTGAACTGAAAGCCAAGACTAAATGGAAACTATTGTGCCTTGGACTTATCATGAGACAATAGGAGTCAATGGAAAAGACAATAATGTTCTTTAAAATGAACGGCAGTGGGAAAAGAGGAAGACCGAATGAATTGATTGCATAAAGGAAGTCATGGCCTGTTACAGACTGCCTAAATAAAGCTGCTTTGGGTCTCTTTGGAGGTATGCTGTTTAAATGATGCATGTATCCTAAGAATCCGGAAGCTGCACCAAAGCTGCACTCCGGTGCTTAGGAATGGAGTGTGGCTTTGGCGCGACCTCCGGTCTCTTAGGACCCATGCATCATTTAAACAGCATACCTCCAAAGAGACCCGAAGCAGCTTTATTTTGGCAGTCTGTAACAGGCCCATAGCTCCCAGTCTGCAAGACCTAACCAGGGCTATTTATGACTGGGGCTCCTGGAGGTCTCCCATCCTTATGGTCACAATAAGTTGAAGCTAAGTTGACAGTAAATTATAACAACAACAACAGCAATAACAATTTCTTCAAGTAAAGTTTAGAATTGGTGCATGCCCAGTTTGTTTCACTTTCTAGTTCATATTTTTCTCCCTTCCCCACTTTGGAGAGACTGCTAATGCTTAGTACCATATGTGATCACTGTTTTTAAAACAGTGCAAAAATGAAATCAAGAAGTGTTTAATGCAACAAGGTTAATCTTGGCATTGACATTGAATAAATACATATGTCCACCCGTACTTGCACAGTACTCAGAACAAAGCCCAGAAGTTAAAAAAACAGGTGTTTGTTAGATTACTATGCCTTTGGTAATTTGTCTTCGAATCTCTGGGTCTGAAAATTTGTATGACACCTATACTTTTAAGAATTTCTCTGTTTCAGAGCCAGCATGGTTTGAATGCTGGACTACGACTCTGGAAGAAGATTCAGATCCGTCCTTAGACATGGAAAGGGTGACCATGAATAAGTCATACTCTCTCAGCCTTAGAGAAAGACAATGGCAAACCCCCTCTGAATTATTCATGCCAGGAAAATCTTAGGACAGGATCTCCATAAGTTGGAGTTGACTTGAAGGCACCTAAACAAACAAACAAACAAACAAACAAACAAACAAACAAAAAGGCCCTCAATCAATGATTCACAGACCCCAGGGTCTAGAGAGAACAATATTGCATCCAGAGACAAAAACATTCAGGAATATTTTCAAGTTGTGAATTCTGTACCAGTGGAGGTTGACCAAAACCTGGGCCTGAACATGTTTCAGAAGTAGTTTTAACTTTTAAAATTTTATGTTTTTAACATTTCAGAATCATTTTAGGACTGGACATGCTGTTAAATTAAACATAAAAATAGATACATATTCAAAAATATTTATATTGTCTTTTCTACCCGATAGAGTGTTTACTACATGCTCTAAAGAACTGTGTGCTAATAAAGGGTTGTGAAATGTTAGCTCTGTGTATTTATGCATGCATTTTCTAATTCATCATGTGCCACACTACTGCAATCTGACTATAGATGCCAAGGTTCCCTATGTCACTGCAACTGCCATTGAAATTTGTGGCAGTTTTCTATGGTTCTAATTTCTTTCTACTCTCCTAAACCATAGAACCCTTATTGTTTGAAGGGAAGAGTGTCTCTTTCTCTTCCAGAATGAATAGGCAGGTGTGAAAATGGCAAAGTGCTTCCAGGACTGTTTTTCAGTGGAGTAGTTTTCTTGGTGACAGCAGTACCAAATGGACAGAGCAGGGGCAACAACAAGCCTGCATGATTCTCACTCCTGCAGTAAAATGAGAAACCTTTAGCAGAACAACCCAATGCATGACTGCTCCTCTGAGGCTTTTGTTCAGTAGTTTTGCTCCCAGGTAAAGGAGCACAGGATTGCATCCTTTAAATGCCATGTTTTTTATTAGAGAGTTAAGATCTTTTCTGTGCACTGCTTGTGCTGATTTACCAGAAAATTAATTATATTCCTGAAGCTGAATACATGTGTGTGAAAGGGAAAATATCTTTGTACACAAACGAAAGGTCATTATGCATCCTTCTCTAGAATGGAAATGCCCCCTACCCCCTCCGTTCATTGTGTCCTTTCAGAATAATTTTCTGTGCCAGGGAGAAGGTTCCCAGAAGCTGTCTTTCCATGAGCTCTTTATGCAGTGTTATTACTCACTGAAATTCACACAAGGCCACCACTAATCTTCAGTTTTATGATTTTAGATTTTTTAGAACATCAGCCTTGTAATGTATGCTTCAACAGCAAAGATCTCTCTGCTTTCATACCCTTTTTTGGGATGTTGTTTTCAAGTACTCTGTTTAGAGTAGACAAGAGTTGGCCTCTGATTTATCTGTGAAATAAGATAATGGCTGTTTAATTATTCTCTGCTTGATGGTGTTCCCTTGGAAACAAGAAGTCCACAGCCTTTCAGAACCCTTTGAGAGTGATTTTTGTCATAGTTGGCAGCAGTTCTTCCTTCCTTTACACTTCAGCAAACTCTCTCCAAGTCCTCTTATTGGTTCCTTCAGACTTGGGAAAAAGGTATGTGGAATCCTTAGAGCATTCCTTTCTCTTCTCAAATGAAGCAGATAGGTTTGGGATTTAAAATAGCACATATATTGATCATGGCACAGGGTTTACAGTGCAAATGAATGAACATGACAATAATGCAGCATATATATATCTTATTTTTCCTCCAGTGGTGGCATACATGGCTCTCTATCTCCCCACTTTATCTCTAGAACAGGTCAGATTGAGAAATAAATAAATAAAAGTGCATCTACATAGTAGAAATAATGCCGTAACAATGCAGCTTGACACCACTTTAACTGCCATGGCTCTATCCAACAGAATCCTGGGATTTTTAGTTTTGTGAAGCACCAGCATGCTTTGGCAGAGGGGGCTAAAGACCTGGTAAAACTACAAATCCCAGGATTCCATAGGATGGAATTACAGCATTTAGTGGTGTCAAACTACATTATGTCTACAGTGCAGATGCACCCAGAGATTGACCCAAGGCCAGCAATGAGTTTCATAGTTCAGTACGGAATTCAGCCTGGATCTCCAGAGTCTCATTCCAGCACTCTAACTGCACCACATTTCCTAGGAAATGCTGAATGAAGAGGGACATGGTGCATGAGAGCCTTGTTTAACACATGTCATAATCATTTGATGGAACTATATGGATGAACATTTGAAAAAGTCATCTTTATCTTCCAGTTCATATTTCAGAATCTAATTTAATCAGAATCTATGCAGAGAAATGAGAAGGGACCTGTAAGGAGAGCATATGCTTTGCACGGAGAAGGTCTCAGGTTCAATACATAACATTTCCACTTGGGGAAAAAAAACTACCAACAAGGTTCAGGTAGCAGCTAATGAAAAAGACCTCTGTATGAATCCCTGGAAAGCTGCTGCCTGGCAGTAGAGATGATACTAGCTTAGATGGATAAATAGTCTCAACTAGTAAAAGAAACTTTTTCTGTTCCTCTAATCTTTCATGAAGACTTGAGCCAATACAAGCTATCTCCACTCCATTTAATTGTGCAGTGCAAACTGAGATTTCTGTGAGTTTAAAGAACTTCGGCCAGTCTCCAGTCACTTTGGCAGAATATAAATACCATCTTCTTAGAATGAATGGCCTAACATGTTAAAGACACTGGATTTAATGGCTGAGTTGTCCACTGTGAGCCAACATGTTTCATCTCCATCTCTTTTTTTTCCCTTCAGCATCTGTATAGGAGAAAGAAGATCATGCTGCATTTATTGTAGCATATGGTTTTTTAGAGTCAGTGTGGTGAAGTCAGTTTAGTGTTAGAATAGGATTCTGGGAAACCAGGATTTGAATCCCCACTCAGCCATGGAAACCCACTGGGTGACCTTAGAGAAGTCACACTCTCTCAGCCTCAGAGGAAGGCAAAGGCAAACCCCCTCTGAACAAATCTTGCCAAGGAAAATCCCTCATAGGTTCACCTTGGAGCCTCCGTAAGTTGAAAACACGATGAAGACATACAATAGCAGCAGCACTGGTTTCTTCCATCAAACAAAGGTGATAGGTACAGGATGTGTTTTCATGAAAGGCATGGATGGGCATCCCTTTTTACCACTGTGAGAGGCATGTCGGGGGCACTGGTAGGCTGCCAATGTGTCTTCATACACAATGCAAGACTGGAGGTCAGGGTTGGGAATCATGAGGCTCATGGGCTGTCTTCTGCCTGAAGGCCGTATTTGCAGCCTAGGCCTTTCCTGACCCCCTCCACCCCCCTCCTTCCTCTGCTCCCCTTTCTCAATTGTAAAAACAAGAAGAATTGCCAATCCTGAAAATCATCAGGGGCAGAAATTTTATTTTTTTGCACAAGGTGTAGAACACCCACATCATTTAAAAGCCACTTGAGATGCCATGGCAAACTCCTCTGAGATCCTAGGACTTGTAATTTAGGGAGGCACTAGAGCTCTCTGGCTGAAAATATCTCCAGAAACTGCAAACAGAACCAGTGTGGCATAAGTCAGCCAGTATAGTGTAGTAATTTATATGTTGGACTAAGATTCCAGGAGACCAGAGTTCAAACTTCTGCTCAATCATGGAAATCTGTTGGGTGACCTTGGCCAAGTCATACTCTCTTAGCCTTAGAGGAAGGAAATGGCAAACTTACTCTGAATAAGTCTTGCCAGGAAAATCCTGTAACAGGGTTGACGTAGGCCCAGTACACACGGGCGGCGAAACACCACCCCTCTAGGTGGCTCCTTTTTTGCGCTATCATAAGGGCTGCAATGCAGCCCTATGATGCTGCTTCTGCTGACAGGTGTCTGTACACTGCGCTACAGCTGTGCAGCTGTGGCGTCCGCTGTGTGAATGGGCGCGCACACCTATCAAGCCCTAATATCGTCGCAACGTATCCATCTGTACCGGGCCTTAGATACTTAATAACAAGGTGCAAATTCCCAGATTCCATAGGAAGTTGCCATGGCAGTTAAAGTGGAACCACAGTGCTATAATTCTATAGTGTGACAAGGTCCCTGGGTTTTGATTTGTTTTTAATAGAGAGGAATATAGCCATGCTGGGTCCTGGGGTGGGGAAAAAGGGGAAATTACAATGGACTCCTGGCACTTCCCACCCTGACATTGACTTAGACACGCACTTGCCCACTTACCTTTTCACTACCCTGTCCCCCATCAATTACAACCTGGAGGAATAAGCAGTTATTACTCCTGTCCCACCTTGATGACATTGCATGATTCCTCTCCAGAGATCTGAAACTGTTTGGACTTCAATTATGCAAATTTCCACTCCACATGTCCAGTGGAAACAATAGGAAAGTTATTTTTATCATCTAAAAAGTAATATTTCCACCTCTGTGCCTCTCCTGTTGACTGGTTCAGGAAATGGCTTTTCTCATCACAGGTGAGGTAGCTGGTGGGAGAGGTATTTCAATGGAGAGGAAGCTGTGTGTGGATGACTCTCTCCATATCCCATTCTCCTCATTGAAATCATGCTCCATCCTTCCCACCAAACAAGTATGATAACTGTAGGAACGTCAGTGGCCAAAGACCTCTGTCAGAAATCCTGTCCATAATAACTATACTTCACATGGCCTACCACTGAGTTGAACACTTGTTGGAAATTCAGAAGTTGAGATGGCTTAGGCAACTGTGAAGACTACAAGGAATGCCCATATGGGCTGGTTGGTATCAGAGATCTTGCATCCATATGTAGACCTGTGATACTTCTGCACTGCATCTATAATGTTGATGAGGTTCAGCTTTAGTAATACAGATCACCTATTGTGTGGGGGGAGTGCTTCCTGGCACCTCAGGGACCACAGCAGGCCATAAGTATGTTCAACAGTGACAGTACCAGTCATGTTCTAGAGTGGCATAAATGCAGTCTGATCTTGTATACAATGTTATTTGGACGATGCTAGTATATATTGCTTTTGTTTTTAAGAAGTCCAAGTCCATAATTGTTTCCATAATTTTTGTTTGGTTTCAACTTTCAACCATTATTTGAATGATAAGCTGGTTTAGGAGCTCCACATCCCCTGCAGTACAACACAGATCACACATTCACTGTTTTACTCCTTGAATTTAATAAATAGAACATTCAACCCCCATTTCAATACAGGGCTTAACTCATTCACCCTTATAGTACCCTCATGAGGAAAGTTGCTGCCAGTCTAGCTATTCATATGGAGCATAGAGCAGCAGAGTCAGGGTGACAGTCATATGACAGAGGTTCACATACCCATCCAGCTTTGGTGAAACTCACTTGGTGCCATTATCTCTCAGTCGAAACTACATTGTAGGATTGTTGTGAAGATAAAATGACTATCAGTGATCTATCAGCTCTAACTGAATTTCCGAGGAAAAAAGCATGGGATATAAATACAGTTGCTGATATTCTACATTGACTACTTAGTTACCTACTTTAGTAGTTATGACTGTGTGATTAAGTAACATCTCCTGGCCCAGCCCCCCCCCCCCAGCCTACTTTAACACCTAGCATCCGGGTGAAGGAGATCTGTTCAGCTGCTGGGGGACAATACAAGGGGAGGATCTTTCCAACCCACTCCCACCAACGAGTGAGAGTTCCTGCTTTTAACTATCACACATTATTCACTTACACCGGAACAGATACTATCCTTCACCCGGTGAGGCTGCTAGTTGTTAAACCCTTGGGGTTGGGGGACAATTATGGCCTCGTTCCCATTACTTTTTATACCAGATCATGAATTGATTTGAATCAGTTCAAATGAACCTGTTTCCCATGTAATCTGAATAGTTGAAGTAATTCCAAGAGCGGGGCCATGAGCCAGAGCAATTTAATCCATGTCTTTTTGATGCTGATTTTTTCCGCTCATTTTTCGATAAATTGAATCTGCGCAAGTGTGAACCACATGTGGATCGGAATTGATTCAAATTTCCCCTTTGGCCGGCTGGAACTGAATCATTTTGAACTGATTCATTTGTGAATGGGAACCACAAGTGGATTATTTTGGAGGGAAAAAATGCAATCAGGGCAAATGTAGTGGGAGCCACGCTCCACTGTTGAATCAATCCATTGATTTGGATCACACATCGATTTAGCTGTAAATGGGAAAGGGGTCTATAGTCTTACAATAAGACTATTCAGCCTTACTGAATATGGAGCAGTTATGGATCCCTACCTCTAGGTTATGAATCAATAACTGCAATACAAACTGCCAGGCAATGAAATGAAGATATTTAATAATAATAATAATAATAAAATTTTATTTATATACCGCCCTTCTAAGAAATCAGGGCGGTGAACAACAAGAGGTAAAAGTACAATTAGACAGATCAATAAAATACATTATAAACAGTAAAAAACAGTTCTATAAAAATAATAGAGATAACATGTTGGCAAAAAATGCTGACATGACATGGGGGGGGGGAAGAATTACTGGTGTGATTGATAATAGGTGGAGGGATCTGAGTTGAGTTTTTTGGTCTAGTTTTTAAAATGGGTTTTAGTGTATTTTACAAAGGTTGTAACGTGCAGTGCTGACTAGAAATCTTGAAATTCTCTTTAGAACGTATGCCAGCATTTTGTAGTGCGTCATACCACAGATTCAGAGCATAGAAATGTTACCATTTGAGACTATAACACCCAGAATCATCCAGTCAGTATGGCCTCTTTAAGGCTACTGGTGATACTGTCTGGGGGATTCTGAGAATTCTAGCCCCCCAAAGTAATTTTTCCAAGCTCAGTTCAAATGCCACAAAAGTGCGTAATAACTGACAGATCCAACCAGCTTGCTCTGAGCTAAGGACTAAGGTGGTAGTGAGAAACAGAATGAAGAGTTAAATACCCACTGATTGAAGTAACTCTTGGCAAAGGCAAAATGGGGAGGGGATGGGGCAGAGAAAGGACAGGATGTAAATGACCATGTACTTTCCCTTTGAGTCTCATTGGCTACCAGCTTCTTTGGATGAGCTCACAAATGGCCCTTCTTATTTTACATTTAGCAAACACAATAGTTATTGTTCTGAGCATGCCCAGTAGAAGTGCTCTGGGGCCAGCAAACTGTGAACAAACCTGTTTGCACTGTACAGCGAGCGCAGATAAGCCCTAATTGTTATGCAACTCCTTAGCATAAGCTCCTGGCATGGCTCATATGATTCTCTTGTACTAAGACTGTCCAAAATAGCAACAAGAAAGCATGTAACTAAAGACACAGCAGGGGTGTAGGAATTCACACAGGCCTTGGATATTCTAAAGATTGAACAGCTCCTTGCTCCTTATTCCAAAAATGCTAAGCATAATGTATTTTCTCCGGAGCTTCTTCAAGGTAAGAAGTTTTCAAACTTTTTCTAAATGTGTTTCAAGGCAGAAAATAAAATCAAACCTGATTTCTAGGGAGTCTGTCTGAGCAAGCTGTATTTATGAGGAAGAGCAACTTTTGGAAAGGGAACCCGATTGTCCACTGCTAGACTTAAAAAAATCAACACTTAGGGCTTTTAAGGCAAAGAAATCTTGATGTAATTTTTTAAAAAGAAAAATAAAACTTTGTAGCTTTAGAGAGTGGAGGCGGAGAATAGTTGGCAGAACATTTAATCAGATCAACGGATTCATTGTGCAAGTGATTCATTTCATTGCAATTTATTACTTTTGTGTTTACTTCATGTTTCTCCTTTGCATTTTAAGTACACATAAGCAAACTTCAGAATAAAGCTGTCTGTGTGAACCATAGCACTGTATGTTCTTTTCAAACACCTTTAAAGATACAAGGAGTTCAGTGGTTGGGTGATACTGCCTATTCGAGTTTTATGAAGTGTTTTAATTCCTTGTGCTCTTCCTCCACATTGCAACCACCTACCAGATAATTGAGTGTTTCATCTTGATGCCTGAGACTGAATTGGTGCTAGTCAGGAATAGCCTGTTTTATGATTGAAAGTGAGACTTGTGCCTTATTGAGAAAGTGATATTTAATCACTAACTGCTTGTATATTCCACTGACAAGTACTTTTACTGTTATATTGTAATTTCCAGCCTGACATTTGTTCCGCAAATCTCAGTGGGTTCAGTGGAATTTGCCCACCAGTAAGAGAGCAGCCTTAATTTTTGGAGAGGAATTTAATCCATTTACCAGTATATCTACACAGAATATGTATTGCAGGTGCGTTGAATAATAAAGGAAATACCATGAGCACAAAGTCTACAATATCAAGTGTGGTGTAGAACTTGTGCTAATAGAAGATACATTCAAATGTGTTGAAAGTGGCCTTCAGTCAAACTGAAATGGAAACTAACCTTGGTGTTAACATCCAAATAGCCTGATAAAATTTAAATAGAAGTAAATTGCTTCTGCCCTTTAACTGTCATCAATCCCTATCTCTCTTTAAAATGAATTGTATTTATGCAAGTTAAAGTATTTTTTGGTCAGAGATTTAAAAGACTAATTTATAGTACTGACTAGGGAACATAGGACACCACAGAGCTCTTTGTATTACTTAAAGTGGATTACTACCATACTTTTTGCCTTAGATATTTGATAGAAGACAATATAGTTGGGCTTTGGGCAATTTCAGACGTTATTGATAGCAGCACTGGTTTTTTAAATTTTGTTTTTACCATGAAAGTGAGCCACTATCAACCCTCTTTCTTACATTCCCATTGTTCCCCCTCCCCATTCTCACTTTTTATTTTTTTGATTTGCAGTTAATGCCTCTAGCAAAGATCATGTATGTTTCTTGAAGTTGCTTGTTCACTTATGGTCACTCCATGAATTCCACTGGGTTTTCTTGCCTTATGAAAAATAAAATGGGAATGGAAGTTTTAGAGAGATAGTCACAGCTGCACTCTGTATCTCTGGTGCATTCCAACAGTGCAAAAGACTTGCCCAGATGCAGGACTCTGCATCTGTGCTTTACATTTGCTACAATGGGAGTTCAGCAAAAATTGATCCAGCAAAGTCTGTAAACAGTTGACATTCTTTTTCTGACTGACTGCTGGGTCTTTCACAACAGTCCAGCAGGCAGAGATTCACTGCATACAGCTTTGCCAGTCATTGGATTTCTGTTTTTTCTGTAGCAATGCCAAGTCTCAAATTTCCCTGCCCCTCAATAAGTGGCATTTCCCCCCTCCCCAGGCTAGATTCTTTAGCACAATTGAATTATAAAGGATGTTCATTAATTCCATGGGACTAATTGCAATTGCCTGCACCTACTAAGATGTAAGTGTATTGAATTCAATGGGACTTACTCTCAGGTAACTGCAAATGTAGAGTTGCAATCTGAGTCAGAACGTCAGTTTGTATAATTTAAAATCAATGTCTGAGTTTCTGTTATCTTCACTCCCTGAGTGGGAATTAGCATGAACACTGACTGACTGTATAGCAGAGCCAGCATGGCATAGTGGCTTGAGTGCTAGACTCCAACTCTGACCAGGGTTCAATGGCCAGCTTGGCCATAAAATCCACTGGATGACCTTGGGCAAATTACATACACTCAACTTCAGAGGAAGGCAGTGGCAAACCTCCTGTGAACAAAGCTTGCCAAGAAAACCCCATGATAGGGTTAGTCTTAGGGTCGCTATAAGTTGGAAATGATTTGAAGGACACAACAACATCAACATCAACACATCATGGTGCAAAATACAACCCAGTTGAAAATGGTATATGCTTAGCATGACATTTCCAACCAAAAGAGAAGCAAGCCAGGTGTCATTTAAAGATCTCCCCTCCCCCAGACTGCATTTAAAAAGGATTTGTTTTTCTAAAAATGGTTCAGTCATTCAACCCCTCCCATGTAGATAGAAATAAGCAATAATATATCAATTTTTGAAAGCTACCATCAGTACTTTTGTTTGTTTATAGCAACTTAAAACTCCCTCTGCGCCCACAGTCAACATTTCCTAAAGAGTAATGTCATCTCTTGGATTTCTTCCAAGACTGAATAGTTGTTATATTTTTATGGCCAGAGAAATGTATGATTTGTGTAATTCGGTGAGTCAGCTGAAACCAGTGTCCACAGAATCTCCACTGCACTGGATAATAGTGCCCTAAGAACTTGCTTGATGGCCAGATTGGTACTAAAGCAGGTCCTTCCGTTAGAAACCAATATATCCTTTCTGTCTCATGCCACTGGATTGGCAGCTATGGAAGGGGCAAATATAGCCCTTTGAGTGCCTGGTAGTGTTTGATGCTGCATGTCCTGATGTTCAGCTCATAGAATAATCTTAATATTGAAAAGATACCATAGAACATCTCATTAAGTCCTGCAAGCTCTAGGAAAAGAGATTCCACCTCAACATTAGGAGGAACTTCCTGACAGTAAGGGCTGTTCGACAGTGGAACACACTCCCTTGGGGTGTAGTGGAGGCTCCTTCCCTGGAGGTCTTTAAACAGAGGCTGGATGGCCATCTGTCGGGGATGCTTTGAGTGAGATTTCCTGCATGGCAGGGGGTTGGACTGGATGGCCCTTGTGGTCTCTTCCAACTCTATGATTCTTTGATTCTATGATTCTAAGTCACCTGCTGAATGGCAGGACTCTGTACCCAACAACTTCTTCAGTTCACACCATCTATTCTGGGCACAGTGTTCCACATACAGAGAGCAGGCACACTGCAAAAAGAAACCTCTGGAGCAAGCAGCTCCATGCAACAGAGCCAAGGCACTTGAAACAGGAAAAAAGTGGGGGCAGCTGGTGGCTTCCATGGCAGTGGGACAGTGCATCTATTATGTATTTCAGTGTAAAAACCAGATGATCTCCCCAAGCTACTGTACCCTATCCTCTACATACCTGGGACAACTCTTTCAAAGTTCAGACTAAAATTCTCAGCAGGTTCACTGACCACTTTACATGGGAACCACCTGCTACCACTGGATGCTTCATCCGCCCCGTGGTTTCTAACCAGTATGGCCTAAAAATTCCTTCCTAAGTCCAAAGTTAGTAATCAGAGATAAACAGTGAATCCATCTTCAGTTGGCCCTCCAAATATGCAGCTTTTACTTTTGTGGATTTGATTATTCATGGTTTTTATTAATATGTTCTCTCCAGGAATCTCTAGGTCCTCCAGTGCAACTCTATGGCTAACTTTTGCCAGATATTGCTCTGGAAAACCTAGAGGTTCCTAGAAAGCATTCTCCTCTAGACATTTGTATGTCCTCCAACACAATTTTACAGTCAACGTCCAGAAGACATTGACCATACAATTGAGATGGAGGACCTAGAGATTCCTGGAGAGGTGTTCTGTCAGATAAATAATAATGATTTTTTTTAATTTGCAGTTTTCCCATTTTCATTGGGTTTTTTCTCCTGTGTCCCTAACTCCAACGAATGTGGAGAGCCCATTCTACTGAGTTGTACAAAGGCAACTTAGGGAAGGGCAAAAATGCTGCTCCATCACACATGTACAGTGGAAGATATATTGGCATATCAGAACATGGAACATGAAAATTGATTTGCTAGTTATTGCATATGCCTTCATGAATAACAGGCTCTAGAGTTTTTAATTATTTTGATAGAAAACTTCTCTCTTTTGTCTTGGCTGGATACAAACAAATTACTCTGTCTGCTTAATTTGTTCATTCTTCTCTGTCCAAAGATGAAAAGGGGAATAGTTAAACTCTCTTATTTTAAAAGTACAGAATAGCTTTTTATCAAGCCATCCTTATGAATACTTATAATTTTGAAATAATTTCAGTCATGAAAATAGCCATTTTCAGATATAAAAAATTCACAGCCAAAACATTGTCAGAGACAAAGACCTGCTCCCTCAGCTAGAATTTTAAAACTGCTGTCACTCAATCATTCTTTGTCAGATTTCTTTGAAATTTGGAAATCTTTTATGCCCCAGCCAATAAATGATCCATGCCAAATTTTAAGTGGATGTACAAATCATATTAATTTTATAAAGAATAGAATTGTCATGTTTGATTTTTAACTGTAGAGTCAGTCTGGCTCATTTGGAGGAAAAGTTTGCCCTGAGCCCACTTACCTAAAATAAGCCTAATTAACATCAGTGAGATGTTAATAAATACAATTAGGAGGATCACGTTTGTAAATTGATTTGTTTTTGTTAGTGGAGTTAGAAGCCGTACAGTGTAGAACTTTTGTCTTTGTGTTTTAATCTTGGCTGTACCCTTAATTTGCAGTGCTTTAGGATGTATAAAGATAATATGAATTCTGCCAACTTGGAAGAAATGAATAATTGAAGAAATTGAAAAAATATGTTGTGACTGTTAATGGATTGCTGATAATCTCTCTCTCTCTCTCTCTCTCTCTGTGTGTGTGTGTGTGTGTGTGATTCTTTAATAAGAGATGATAGAGGCTAAAGACTCTACTGCATGAGGGAAAAAAAAAGCAAAATTGATTGAGAGAGTAGTGGCTTTCTCTGTGCTGCTCTGCATGCCATTGTAGCACTTGTTCTCTTCCCAAGGGGTGTGTGTGTGTGTGTGTGTGTCAAAGTGTGCCTTTTGCTGAACAGATGCACAGAGAAAACCACTACTCTCCTCATCTGTTTCACCTTTCTTTTCTCATATAGTAAAAGTCCATAGAATCTCAGAGTTGGAAGGAACCACTGGGGCCATCTAGTTCAATCTCATGCCATGCAGGGATACTCCCAAAAAATTCTCATTTAAAAGGTCTTACATTAAAGAAGCCTTACGTTTAGGTGGAATCTCTTTTTGCACAATTTTAATCCATTGGTTCAGTTGGATATTTTCCTTCATGTTGGGTGTCATCTTAACTCTTTCCAACCTTCAAAATTGGGAGCCACTTTTGGGTTGTCCAAACTCCCCAAATTTTCTTGTTGCAGTCACTGCCTAGTTTGCCAAGATGGTAAAAAACTCAGTATTTTATCTTTAGATGTGATATTTTCCCCTTTAAAACGAGGGATACATTTTCTCCACACACCTTGTTCAGAAGATTTGCACTTCTGGGAGGTTCATAGAATTGCCAGTGGCATATTTATTGTCAGTAGGTACAGGTGGCTGGCTGCAGGTCAACCTCATTGAACCCCAGAAATTACTTATTTGTGCATTAAAAGATAATATAGTGCAGCCAGAGAAAAGAACATCCTGGAACCATTCTGGGGTGTCATCTTGACTCAGGAAGCTGGATGGGTGTGAAACTTCAAAAAAGGACATTGGGATAGGAAGCTAGAAGTCCACACTAGGCTGCCATCACTGTGTTAGTCTGCTGTGGCCAGGGTCTTCCTATCCTCCATAATGTCTGCCCACACAATAGCCTTTCCACTCTGAACTCTCTTGCCTGTCATAGTAATAGGCAATCTTTTGTTATAAATGGTCATGTACTTGAGGAATAGAGCTAAGCTGACACACAACTAGATTCACACCCCTCTGGTCTATGGGGCTACACAGAATCTAGACAATGCCTGCTTTTAAACAGTCTTTAAGCCTGGCTCTGAATCTTGCTCATTAATAATAATCCACCCAGTTTGCTCTGTAGCTGAGCATTGTCCTTGCCCAAGTATAGTGTGGGCTGAAGCATGATTAGTGGAGTAAGATATAGGCCAGTACACTAAGAGCACTGTTGGGGGGGCTGTCTTGGCATGGATGTCAGAGACAACTTTGAAAAGCAAACAGTCCCGACAAATGCAGCAACTCTTGTTTTGAGTTTGGGTGGGAGTCTGAAAAAGTGATTTCTGAAGTGTGAACTTTTTACCTTTTACGTGCACAGATGGAACATTGCTTTCAAATATTATGTTGCTAGTGTTTCTCCAATGGAGAGTGAACAATGGCCCCCCAGCCTGGGCCTGCCTACATTACTTCTTCTAGAAATGCAGTTTGCCTTTGCAGAGATGAAGATAGCTGCATGTGCTGTGTTAAGCCAGTCTCTCCATGAGGGTGAGAAGGATCAGGAAAGAAGGCATACCAGCATCACGTCAAGCCAAAATGCCCAGTGAAATTTTGAAGTGCTACCTGCAAAACGTGCAATGTCCTTCATGAAACAGAAGGAACATTTTTATACCTTTATAGCACAGGAACTATGATAGAAGCTGGGTTGCTTCTATCATGAGTCTGAGGGCTCTTCTTGGTTTTATAAAGTGTGATATAGCTTCTTGGGTTTTTCTGGGGGGTTTTTTTGCCTCTGGGTCTGTGTCTGCACTGCAGAAATAATACAGTTTTACACCACTTTAATTGGCATGGCTCCATCTTATGGAATCTTGGGATTTGTAATTTATTGCGGCACCAGAACTCTGACAGAGAAGACTAAATATCTCACAAAACCACACATCTTAGAATTCCATAGCATAGTGTCAAACTGCATTATTTCTGCAGTGCAGATGCACACAGAATCTGATCATTCTATTCTTTTGGGATGGGGGTGTTTGAAGTAATTTCTTAGATCTGTATCAGGTCTCTTTCAAAGAGTTTTGAAAAAACAAAACAAGCAAACAGTGGCAAGGTTTGTTGAGGTCTGAAGGGCATTCCCCCCATCTCTGAATTACTATGGGTTTTTTGTTTGTTTTTTAGAATTATGGAATTATAGTGAAAAGATGCCAATTTACTGATGCACTTTGGTATTGTAACTCTGAAAAAAGAAAAGAAAAAGAAAGGCAGGGAAGAGAAGGGGCCATATTGTTCTGATATGTTTCCAAATTAAAAAGAAAACCCACTTGAGTGTGAGAATAAAAGGTTCCAGCAGGTAATTGCCAGAAAATAGTCTGGAGACTACAGAATCATTATTTTTATATACTGTATTAAACAGAGACAAAGAATGACAGTACTCTACATGGGACTGCTTTTGAAGAGTATTCAGAAACTTCAGCTGCTCCTAAGAGCTGTAGCCAGGTTGTTAACTGGCCACAGGCAGCACACAACTCCCTTATTGAACAACTCCATTGGCTGGCTATCCATTTCTGGACACAATTCAACGTGCTAGTTACTAGCTATCAAAGCTCAGGTCCATGAAAACCATATTCCTCTATATTTTGAGATATTTTGTGGAGGCCCTTCTCTCTGTCCCACCACCCACACAGGTACATCTGGTGGGAAGATGGAAGAAGGCCTCTTCAGTGGCTGCCCCCAGGCTCTGAAACTCCCTTCCCAAAGAGGTTAGACTGGCACCTTCTTTACTATCTTTCTGCAGACAGTTAAAGACCTTTTTGTTTCAGAAGACCTTGAAGCCTATTGCTCAAAGAAAAAGGGTCTTGCATAAAGTGTTGGTTTTTCTGTTTTATCTTTTCCTTTTAATGGTTTGTATTATAACAGGTTTCAGTTTTTGATAATTTAACAAGTTTTCATTAGCTGTGATTTTTTTAGTTGTGTTTGTTTTAACTGCTGTCAACTGCCTTGAGTCCAGAACTGAAGGGAAGGTGGAATAAAACAGCAGCAGCACAAGCAACAAAAATACCATAAATTCCGGACACTTTTTCCCTGTCTGCAGGAGTCCTGACTGTTGCAGCTTCTTCAGGTAAAAGATTCAGGAGGAGAGGGAGAAGCAGTAGTGGCAGGCGTTTCTTCTTAGTCCCCTACCTTCTTTTGAAATACATAGCTATATGTACCGTATAACCTGTCTTGCACCTCCTAAAGTAATCTACATTCAGAAGCAATGAAAATGCTTCTCCCTTGCCAATGCTGAAGTTTCAACTGTTAGTTCTGGTAGATTCTGTCCATGAAATGAAATGGGAAGTCATCTAGTGCTTTGCCACAGGTAGCCCTGTGACCCACATTTTAGGCAAGGGATTTGTGTCTGAAAGGCTTTCTTAGACAGTGGTATTACTAATGGGGTGCAGATGGGGGTGCAGCCTGCACTGGGTGACACCCAGAAGAAAGGTGACACCTGGTCAGGCTCTCCTTCCATTGTGTCCCTTTCACTTTTGCCACAGCAGCTGAGACCTCTTCACAAGGAGGCCTCCACTGCCACAGAAAAGGGCCTCTATTGGCCTTGCTGCAGTGGCAGAGGCCTCCTCATGAGGAGACTTCTACTGACACAGCAAAGAAGAGGGCCCTTTTGACCACTGCTGTTCCCCTGGCAGCCCCCACACTGGCAGTCATCCCCACACTGGGTGACACCAGGGGAGGGGACACCTCTTCTTTTCCAGCTGATAGGACTGTTACCTTGGCATGATCTCTAATCATCCTATTACTGCTGCCACTGGGGATACCACTAAAATCCCACTTTAACTGCTGTTGCTCCATCCTGTGGAATCCTGGGGTCTGAGGCAGCAGCTTTCTAATAGAAAAATCTAAATACCTTCCCTAAATTGCAGATCCCAGGATTCCATAGGATGGTGCCATTAAAGTGGAATCATAGTGCTATAATTGTGTGATGTGTAAAGGGCTCAAGGTTAAAGATTACAGAAATAAAGTAAGAGAAGAGCACTTCCACTGGTGGGATCTTCATTGTGGACCTCTTGCCTTGTCCTTCACTGCTAGTGTTATGGAGAATCCCCTTTTCAACTGAAACACAGTAGTGCTTACTCAGCATAAAGGAGCATGGACTGGTTAGCAAAGCTTGTGTTTACTTCTGCTGTGAAATGTAAATGAACCAGAGGAATAAACCCATCAGCAACCAGTACTTATAATGGGAAAAGTGGCAGTATTTCTATTAAATGTGTCATACTCAGAGTGGTGGTTGTTTGCTGCTGCTGTTGTTGTTTAGCTTTAGAATGGAAATGTGAAAGCTTACTGCTACACTTTGATCTTGTTATTAATTATTCTTGGCTGTAGGGGCTTCCTGCCATAGTTATGATATAGGAGAAGAGCATCAGGAAACATAGCCACTTTTCCATTAACTTGCTTCTTCAGCAAGACTGAGCTGCTTCTGAGATATTTTTGGAATGTACAGATGTCTGATTAAATCATCTTTCTCAGACTTATTTGCTGTCTGTAATGAGTGGTATTTTTTTTTAAAAGGAAGGACACATTATTTTCAATGTTGAGATAGACCAGGGATCACTTGGTTCCTCCTGTGAAGGCAGCAGATCTCATTTGATCTTGGGAGTTAATCAGGATCTAGCTGGTTAGTACTTGTATTGGAGACCACCAAAGAATAACAGGTGATGTAAGTTATATTTCAAAGGAAGGCAATGGCAAACCACCCAAGCATTCCTTGTCCATAAAACCCCAGAAAATTCATGAGACCACCATAAGTCAAGAGTTGACTTGAAAGTGAACGAACGAACACACACACACAGACACACACACTTTAAATGAAATGTAATACAGTAGTTCCTCTGTATTCACGACTTTAACATTCATGATTTTGATTATTCACGAGGTCAAGCTGCCATGTGTATGCACACTCCTCCTCCTCCTCCTCCCTCCTGGGCTTTTCCCCTGGAAGGAAAAAGCCCAGGAGGGAGCAGCTGGGAAGGCTGCGCATGCTAATCCCCCCCTTTCCTGGCCAGATCAGTGCCTTCCCCAGGCACTGATCCATCCACGAAAGGGGAGAGGATGGATCCACCCCAAGCCTGCAAACGGTTGCTATTGGGGGTGTTATTTATGGTTTTTCACATTCTCTGGGATCTTGTTCCCCCAAACCCCCATGAATGTGTAAGGACGACTGTAATGTCACCTTAAAGTCAAGGAATTACGAAAATAATCTTCCAATATACTGTTATGCCTATATAATTCTACTTGTAGGTGCCCTACTACTTCAAGAACAACCTAATATGCACAGCCAGGATTTCCAGTATTATTTGATCAGCAGGGTGACAAATGTAACCTACTACCCTTATTTCCTTGTTCTCCCTGAGATTAACTACAATCTTCATGATAGCTTGCGGTAGTAGGATAGATATTCCCCAGTATCAGGAAATTGTTCTAAATTTACTCTATTGTAATGCAAAACATTCTGAGTGGACTTGCTTTTGAATGGGCTGTTAAGACCCAAAAACTACAGAGACTAAATGGAAGCTGTTGGGCTTCTGGGCACCTCATTAGACAACATGACTCATTGCTAAGGATGATAATGCTTAGAAAAGTGGAAGGCAGGTGGAGAGGAATATCGATGGATTGACTCAATCAAAGAAGCCATAACCCTAAGTTTGCAAAATCTGAATAGGACTGTTGATGAAAGAGGTAATAGGGTGATGTGTGTGTGTGTGTGCCTACAATCACCTGTTTTTATGGTGACCCCATGAGTTTAATATGATATTCTTAGACAAGGAATACTCAGGGGTGCTTTTGCCAATTCCTTCATATGAAATGTAACATACAGTACCTGGTATTCATTGTGGTGCTCCATCTAAGTATTAACCAGGGCTGACCCTGCTTAGCTTCCAAGATTAGACAGGACATGGTGCCTTTAGAATATTTGGGCCTCTTCATGGAATCATGGGTCATCATATGTTGAAGCCAACGTGAATGGCAAGTAAGAGCAACAACAAACTTTATAAATACAGATGTTAGAACTGTTTGTTAAATATGAGATAAAATATTTCACCTTGTTGATGGAAAAAAGAATTCAATTTTGAACTCTTCCTTGGAGTTTTGCTATAGGAACAGTCATAATGAACACCACCTGCTCATCAGAATGTATCCTACAACAGGGCTAACATGCACAAAAAGGCAATTAGAGTAATAGGTAATGAAGTGTAAATTATCTGCCAGCTTTGGGTGCCTGGAGCTGTTTGTGTAAGGCACAATCAGATCAAGACTCAGCCAGTGCTGTTATCAGATCATCTGGAGTGCAGGTCTGGCCCAAGATTTTTTGGTGCCTGAGGCAAAGAGCAAAATGTCACCTCCCTTCCCACCATATTGAGGGAAAAGTCCATGTGATAAAATCAGACTAATTTCTGAATTTGGCTCAAATATGGAAGAGGTAAATCGGGCACCAGAGGCAGTGCAATAAAGTCCCCAGCCTTCTCTGGCGTTACAATAAACTACAATTCCCAGGATTTCCTGGTACTGAGCCAGGGCAGTTAAAGCAGTCTCAAAATGGATTATTTCTGGAGTGTGGATTGGACCTTAGTGAAGAATTACACCCCTAGTTATTCTTGGGCTGCTTAAAGTGGGGACTGCTGTCAAGAACCTTTTGGAAGAACTGTTGACAACCTGGGGTCCTCCAGACATGTTGGCTTACCCTCTCTATCCCTTTCAACTGGTGTGCTGGCTGGGAATAGTGGGTGTTACAGTTCAACAGATCTGGAAGTTATTAAACTGAATAAGTCTGCTACCACCTTTCTTAAAGTTGGTAGCACTGGGCACTGATGCAAATTTCCTGCTGATACAATTAATACTTCTTTTGTTACCGTACTCATAATAAAGCTCCCCTTTGTTAATTCTGCCTAGAGAACTCCAGGCCTTTTTGCTGATCAGTGTATACCTATGTAGGAATGGTGTGAGAGGTTTGATCTCTTTCTTATTCTTACAGTTACCTGGAGGCTCCCCAGTGAAACAGTGATTAGTGAAATGCATAAATTTATAAAGTTAACAACCTAATCTCAAAAGCTGCAACAGATGCTGAACACTAGAAATACATGCAGTCTTCTGGGAATGTTCTTAGGCTGCTTCTTCTTCAGCAGCAGCTGTAATTTGAAATACAGCCCACCCTGCCCAACCACAGGTTTGCCATCCAAGCCCCATTGCTGCTAATGGCCGTGCGTGAATGCGGTTGTGGCAGAGCAGCTGCACATACATGCCACAATTAAAAACCTGGGGGCTTGAGGTCTCATGGTTCTTGTAATGTCTGGGGGGATCTGAAACGAATCCTCCGCGGATACTAAAGGCCGACTATAAGCATTTAAAGAATACAAGTTAAATATCCGTATCATGGGCCTGTTACAGACTGCCAAAATAAAGCTGCTTTGGGTCTCTTTGGAGGTATGCTGTTTAAATGATGCATGGGTCCTAAGAGTCCAGAGGTCGCGCCAAAGCCACACTCCATTCCTAAGCACTGGAGTGCAGCTTTGGTGCAGCTTCCGAATTCTTAGGGTGCATGCATCATTTAAATAGCATACCTCCAAAGAGACCCGAAGCAGCTTTATTTTGGCAGTCTGTAACAGGCCATGGTCTTTAAAAAGGTGAGCATTGTATGGCTCACCAGATATTGTTTGACTGTAGCTCTCATGAGCCCTAGACAGCATTACCAGAGGTGAGGGATAATTGATATTGTGATCCAGCAACATCAGGAGGGCCACATATTGCCTACCCTGATCTGTTCTCAAAGCACAAATGGCTCTTGTGCTCCAATTAACCCAGGTTTTCTAAAGAGGTTATCTGTTTAACATGTTTGTGCCTCTTTTGAGTCTGTTGTCAGTGTTCTGGTAATGATTCCTCTATGCTTTCAAGAAACTTGGACAAGATCATACTGTTCTGAAGTAAAGGCAAGCACCAGATGTTCATACTCCTGAGAAACCAAAATCACTGTTGTTTACTATGTTAGGTCTTCAACAGCTGTAGTCTTATCTAAACAATAATAATAATGCTCTAGTGGTGATACTTGGACATATGTAAGCACAGCTTTGGCTCATAGTACAAGAAACCTTTAAAGAGGGACAGACTTGTCCAAAATGTTTCTAACTTTGGAACTGAATTTGTTTGTAGCAATATTTCTGGGAACACTGAAATAATATTGGATTCTGCCTATACCAGAAGAACCAAATATTTGCAAATCTAATCTGCATTATTTTCCAATGGATCAGGGGTATAGGACAGGGCTGTGTGTGCTCACTTCATGCCTCTACAGATACACTGCAAAAGAATTAATTTGTTATGTGGCACAGAATTCTACATCTTGGCAAGATTAGCACTTTTTAAAATCAAGTGTCTAGTTTTCATAATATTGTTGTTAAAGGTCCAGGAGCACTGGCAGAATAAAAGGGCAAAAATAACAATGACTAAACTTAGGAATCACCAGATTTTTCTGTGGTGTGTATTCATTGACTTTTTAATGAAACAGAGCCAAAAATAGCACTAATTGGAAGCTCTGCTAACTAGCTATCATGTAGAGTGCAGAGGGGACTAACACCTGCCAACATATGAATTGCTACTTAGCAGTTTAATCCTATTAAATGCCATATGAATATTAATCTTCTCCTTTTACGGCATCACATTATGCTACTGTGTAACCAAGTGTTGCATACGACCCACCAGGCCGTGGGAATTTCGAGGGGTTGATCTCCTGACAACATTAAATGGCTGATGTGAGTCTTTTATGTGAATGGTTGCCTTTGTAAATGGGTCACATCTGTTTTGCAGCAAGAGCTGTGCATTTGATAGGGAGCCTGGAGTGGGATCTTTATGGATCCTTTCTACTTTGCCATGTTTGAGAATCTTGAGACCTCTCCCCTTTTAATTATTAAACTGAAACTTAAGGGTGGGGAACTTTACAGAAAACTGGTTTGACATGGGTGTGTCTTGTGGGATAGGATGTCAAGCATGAATTATTTGAAAGAAACAGAGACAAATGTTACTGCCAGAATTTAGGAGTGTCTTTTGGAGGTGATGGGCAATTCCTTCAGTCATGTTTCCTTAACACCTGTACTAACCCAAGCCTTTCTGATTCATAGGCACTTGTCATCTTCAAGTATTCATCTTGTTAATACCTGTTCACAAGCACAAAACAAAACAAAAACACTGAGCCAGCAATAATATTATAATAACCTTATCCACCAGGCAGGGATGTAGCTATAGGGGTTGGGTGGAAAATGAGAGTATTCCCCTCAATAGGAATTCTGTCCCCACTGAAATTTGCTTCAGTCTTCAAATTTCTAGCATTGTAGTAACTAAAACCTTCAGTTGAGCATTTATAAATACAGTTTAGGCATCCAAAGAAAAGAGGCAGACAGTTACCAAGGGAAGATGAACACAGCAAGTATAAGACTTCTTGGTGTGAACAATTTTTACTGTCATTGTCTGAGATGCTAGAAATTTGGGGATTGAAGAAAAAAAATCATTCTGATGGAGTAGAATTCTTATGCCTTCATTTTGCTGTATCCTTGTAGCTCCAGCAGTGCACCAAACCAAACGTTGCTGCCAGATTCAGACCATAGAAGGGTTCAGTACTTCTTAAAAGATGAACATAAAGGAGAATTTTACTGTCTGTAATTTTTCCCAGCACAGTGGTTCAGCACTGGAAGAAACTGCAGTGTATGAGTTTTCCTGATCTATTTTCCTGATCTATGAAACTCTTAATGGCACAAGAGCCCTTTCAAAGTCTGACTTGACTACACTCAACAGGGTTTCTATTGTTCTGCTAGAGGAGATTTATGTGGCTAATTCCAGCTACTAATCTCAAGGCTCCTTTAGCATGCAGCTGCAGCTGCAGAGGCTTTCACCTCTGATTGGTCCATTATATAAAATTTATTCAGAAAATTAACAATGAAAATCAAAACATTGATAATATCAGGACATGTGTGAAGAACATAACAGTATGACAGCTAGAACCTGATTGGGACTCTAATCCTTAAGTGTGGTGACATCTCCTTTCATTCACGCTATCCCGCCCAAACCATTAGAAGTACTATGCCTTTAAGAACTGTGTGGGATCAGAAAATCAGCAACATCAGTTGTGTCGGTGGCTGCATTTTCCATGCTTGAGAAATCTTTACCAGTTGAATTCCTGCCTGCCCATGGCTATTTAAGGGACAGTGTGGCAAAGCTACACATTTAATGTCTTTTGATTTTTATGTATTGGCTTTATCAATGTGCTTAATGGTTGTGTACAGATCCATTG
>NC_056524.1:215121942-215145003 GCF_019175285.1 Sceloporus undulatus
GGGGGGGCTGTCTTGGCATGGATGTCAGAGACAACTTTGAAAAGCAAACAGTCCCGACAAATGCAGCAACTCTTGTTTTGAGTTTGGGTGGGAGTCTGAAAAAGTGATTTCTGAAGTGTGAACTTTTTACCTTTTACGTGCACAGATGGAACATTGCTTTCAAATATTATGTTGCTAGTGTTTCTCCAATGGAGAGTGAACAATGGCCCCCCAGCCTGGGCCTGCCTACATTACTTCTTCTAGAAATGCAGTTTGCCTTTGCAGAGATGAAGATAGCTGCATGTGCTGTGTTAAGCCAGTCTCTCCATGAGGGTGAGAAGGATCAGGAAAGAAGGCATACCAGCATCACGTCAAGCCAAAATGCCCAGTGAAATTTTGAAGTGCTACCTGCAAAACGTGCAATGTCCTTCATGAAACAGAAGGAACATTTTTATACCTTTATAGCACAGGAACTATGATAGAAGCTGGGTTGCTTCTATCATGAGTCTGAGGGCTCTTCTTGGTTTTATGAAGTGTGATATAGCTTATTGGGTTTTTCTGGGGTTTTTTTGCCTCTGGGTCTGTGTCTGCACTGCAGAAATAATACAGTTTTACACCACTTTAATTGGCATGGCTCCATCTTATGGAATCTTGGGATTTGTAATTTATTGCGGCACCAGAACTCTGACAGAGAAGACTAAATATCTCACAAAACCACACATCTTAGAATTCCATAGCATAGTGTCAAACTGCATTATTTCTGCAGTGCAGATGCACACAGAATCTGATCATTCTATTCTTTTGGGATGGGGGTGTTTGAAGTAATTTCTTAGATCTGTATCAGGTCTCTTTCAAAGAGTTTTGAAAAAACAAAACAAGCAAACAGTGGCAAGGTTTGTTGAGGTCTGAAGGGCATTCCCCCATCTCTGAATTACTATGGGTTTTTTGTTTGTTTTTTAGAATTATGGAGTTATAGTGAAAAGATGCCAATTTACTGATGCACTTTGGTATTGTAACTCTGAAAAAAGAAAAGAAAAAGAAAGGCAGGGAAGAGAAGGGGCCATATTGTTCTGATATGTTTCCAAATTAAAAAGAAAACCCACTTGAGTGTGAGAATAAAAGGTTCCAGCAGGTAATTGCCAGAAAATAGTCTGGAGACTACAGAATCGTTATTTTTATATATTAAACAGAGACAAAGAATGACAGTACTCTACATGGGACTGCTTTTGAAGAGTATTCAGAAACTTCAGCTGCTCCTAAGAGCTGTAGCCAGGTTGTTAACTGGCCACAGGCAGCACACAACTCCCTTATTGAACAACTCCATTGGCTGGCTATCCATTTCTGGACACAATTCAACGTGCTAGTTACTAGCTATCAAAGCTCAGGTCCATGAAAACCATATTCCTCTATATTTTGAGATATTTTGTGGAGGCCCTTCTCTCTGTCCCACCACCCACACAGGTACATCTGGTGGGAAGATGGAAGAAGGCCTCTTCAGTGGCTGCCCCCAGGCTCTGAAACTCCCTTCCCAAAGAGGTTAGACTGGCACCTTCTTTACTATCTTTCTGCAGACAGTTAAAGACCTTTTTGTTTCAGAAGACCTTGAAGCCTATTGCTCAAAGAAAAAGGGTCTTGCATAAAGTGTTGGTTTTTCTGTTTTATCTTTTCCTTTTAATGGTTTGTATTATAACAGGTTTCAGTTTTTGATAATTTAACAAGTTTTCATTAGCTGTGATTTTTTTAGTTGTGTTTGTTTTAACTGCTGTCAACTGCCTTGAGTCCAGAACTGAAGGGAAGGTGGAATAAAACAGCAGCAGCACAAGCAACAAAAATACCATAAATTCCGGACACTTTTTCCCTGTCTGCAGGAGTCCTGACTGTTGCAGCTTCTTCAGGTAAAAGATTCAGGAGGAGAGGGAGAAGCAGTAGTGGCAGGCGTTTCTTCTTAGTCCCCTACCTTCTTTTGAAATACATAGCTATATGTACCGTATAACCTGTCTTGCACCTCCTAAAGTAATCTACATTCAGAAGCAATGAAAATGCTTCTCCCTTGCCAATGCTGAAGTTTCAACTGTTAGTTCTGGTAGATTCTGTCCATGAAATGAAATGGGAAGTCATCTAGTGCTTTGCCACAGGTAGCCCTGTGACCCACATTTTAGGCAAGGGATTTGTGTCTGAAAGGCTTTCTTAGACAGTGGTATTACTAATGGGGTGCAGATGGGGGTGCAGCCTGCACTGGGTGACACCCAGAAGAAAGGTGACACCTGGTCAGGCTCTCCTTCCATTGTGTCCCTTTCACTTTTGCCACAGCAGCTGAGACCTCTTCACAAGGAGGCCTCCACTGCCACAGAAAAGGGCCTCTATTGGCCTTGCTGCAGTGGCAGAGGCCTCCTCATGAGGAGACTTCTACTGACACAGCAAAGAAGAGGGCCCTTTTGACCACTGCTGTTCCCCTGGCAGCCCCCACACTGGCAGTCATCCCCACACTGGGTGACACCAGGGGAGGGGACACCTCTTCTTTTCCAGCTGATAGGACTGTTACCTTGGCATGATCTCTAATCATCCTATTACTGCTGCCACTGGGGATACCACTAAAATCCCACTTTAACTGCTGTTGCTCCATCCTGTGGAATCCTGGGGTCTGAGGCAGCAGCTTTCTAATAGAAAAATCTAAATACCTTTCCTAAATTGCAGATCCCAGGATTCCATAGGATGGTGCCATTAAAGTGGAATCATAGTGCTATAATTGTGTGATGTGTAAAGGGCTCAAGGTTAAAGATTACAGAAATAAAGTAAGAGAAGAGCACTTCCACTGGTGGGATCTTCATTGTGGACCTCTTGCCTTGTCCTTCACTGCTAGTGTTATGGAGAATCCCCTTTTCAACTGAAACACAGTAGTGCTTACTCAGCATAAAGGAGCATGGACTGGTTAGCAAAGCTTGTGTTTACTTCTGCTGTGAAATGTAAATGAACCAGAGGAATAAACCCATCAGCAACCAGTACTTATAATGGGAAAAGTGGCAGTATTTCTATTAAATGTGTCATACTCAGAGTGGTGGTTGTTTGCTGCTGCTGCTGTTGTTTAGCTTTAGAATGGAAATGTGAAAGCTTACTGCTACACTTTGATCTTGTTATTAATTATTCTTGGCTGTAGGGGCTTCCTGCCATAGTTATGATATAGGAGAAGAGCATCAGGAAACATAGCCACTTTTCCATTAACTTGCTTCTTCAGCAAGACTGAGCTGCTTCTGAGATATTTTTGGAATGTACAGATGTCTGATTAAATCATCTTTCTCAGACTTATTTGCTGTCTGTAATGAGTGGTATTTTTTTTTAAAAGGAAGGACACATTATTTTCAATGTTGAGATAGACCAGGGATCACTTGGTTCCTCCTGTGAAGGCAGCAGATCTCATTTGATCTTGGGAGTTAATCAGGATCTAGCTGGTTAGTACTTGTATTGGAGACCACCAAAGAATAACAGGTGATGTAAGTTATATTTCAAAGGAAGGCAATGGCAAACCACCCAAGCATTCCTTGTCCATAAAACCCCAGAAAATTCATGAGACCACCATAAGTCAAGAGTTGACTTGAAAGTGAACGAACGAACACACACACACAGACACACACACTTTAAATGAAATGTAATACAGTAGTTCCTCTGTATTCACGACTTTAACATTCATGATTTTGATTATTCACGAGGTCAAGCTGCCATGTGTATGCACACTCCTCCTCCTCCTCCTCCTCCTCCTCCTCCCTCCTGGGCTTTTCCCCTGGAAGGAAAAAGCCCAGGAGGGAGCAGCTGGGAAGGCTGCGCATGCTAATCCCCCCCTTTCCTGGCCAGATCAGTGCCTTCCCCAGGCACTGATCCATCCACGAAAGGGGAGAGGATGGATCCACCCCAAGCCTGCAAACGGTTGCTATTGGGGGTGTTATTTATGGTTTTTCACATTCTCTGGGATCTTGTTCCCCCAAACCCCCATGAATGTGTAAGGATGACTGTAATGTCACCTTAAAGTCAAGGAATTACGAAAATAATCTTCCAATATACTGTTATGCCTATATAATTCTACTTGTAGGTGCCCTACTACTTCAAGAACAACCTAATATGCACAGCCAGGATTTCCAGTATTATTTGATCAGCAGGGTGACAAATGTAACCTACTACCCTTATTTCCTTGTTCTCCCTGAGATTAACTACAATCTTCATGATAGCTTGCGGTAGTAGGATAGATATTCCCCAGTATCAGGAAATTGTTCTAAATTTACTCTATTGTAATGCAAAACATTCTGAGTGGACTTGCTTTTGAATGGGCTGTTAAGACCCAAAAACTACAGAGACTAAATGGAAGCTGTTGGGCTTCTGGGCACCTCATTAGACAACATGACTCATTGCTAAGGATGATAATGCTTAGAAAAGTGGAAGGCAGGTGGAGAGGAATATCGATGGATTGACTCAATCAAAGAAGCCATAACCCTAAGTTTGCAAAATCTGAATAGGACTGTTGATGAAAGAGGTAATAGGGTGATGTGTGTGTGTGTGTGCCTACAATCACCTGTTTTTATGGTGACCCCATGAGTTTAATATGATATTCTTAGACAAGGAATACTCAGGGGTGCTTTTGCCAATTCCTTCATATGAAATGTAACATACAGTACCTGGTATTCATTGTGGTGCTCCATCTAAGTATTAACCAGGGCTGACCCTGCTTAGCTTCCAAGATTAGACAGGACATGGTGCCTTTAGAATATTTGGGCCTCTTCATGGAATCATGGGTCATCATATGTTGAAGCCAACATGAATGGCAAGTAAGAGCAACAACAAACTTTATAAATACAGATGTTAGAACTGTTTGTTAAATATGAGATAAAATATTTCACCTTGTTGATGGAAAAAAGAATTCGATTTTGAACTCTTCCTTGGAGTTTTGCTATAGGAACAGTCATAATGAACACCACCTGCTCATCAGAATGTATCCTACAACAGGGCTAACATGCACAAAAAGGCAATTAGAGTAATAGGTAATGAAGTGTAAATTATCTGCCAGCTTTGGGTGCCTGGAGCTGTTTGTGTAAGGCACAATCAGATCAAGACTCAGCCAGTGCTGTTATCAGATCATCTGGAGTGCAGGTCTGGCCCAAGATTTTTTGGTGCCTGAGGCAAAGAGCAAAATGTCACCTCCCTTCCCACCATATTGAGGGAAAAGTCCATGTGATAAAATCAGACTAACTTCTGAATTTGGCTCAAATATGGAAGAGGTAAATCGGGCACCAGAGGCAGTGCAATAAAGTCCCCAGCCTTCTCTGGCGTTACAATAAACTACAATTCCCAGGATTTCCTGGTACTGAGCCAGGGCAGTTAAAGCAGTCTCAAAATGGATTATTTCTGGAGTGTGGATTGGACCTTAGTGAAGAATTACACCCCTAGTTATTCTTGGGCTGCTTAAAGTGGGGACTGCTGTCAAGAACCTTTTGGAAGAACTGTTGACAACCTGGGGTCCTCCAGACATGTTGGCTTACCCTCTCTATCCCTTTCAACTGGTGTGCTGGCTGGGAATAGTGGGTGTTACAGTTCAACAGATCTGGAAGTTATTAAACTGAATAAGTCTGCTACCACCTTTCTTAAAGTTGGTAGCACTGGGCACTGATGCAAATTTCCTGCTGATACAATTAATACTTCTTTTGTTACCGTACTCATAATAAAGCTCCCCTTTGTTAATTCTGCCTAGAGAACTCCAGGCCTTTTTGCTGATCAGTGTATACCTATGTAGGAATGGTGTGAGAGGTTTGATCTCTTTCTTATTCTTACAGTTACCTGGAGGCTCCCCAGTGAAACAGTGATTAGTGAAATGCATAAATTTATAAAGTTAACAACCTAATCTCAAAAGCTGCAACAGATGCTGAACACTAGAAATACATGCAGTCTTCTGGGAATGTTCTTAGGCTGCTTCTTCTTCAGCAGCAGCTGTAATTTGAAATACAGCCCACCCTGCCCAACCACAGGTTTGCCATCCAAGCCCCATTGCTGCTAATGGCCGTGCGTGAATGCGGTTGTGGCAGAGCAGCTGCACATACATGCCACAATTAAAAACCTGGGGGCTTGAGGTCTCATGGTTCTTGTAATGTCTGGGGGGATCTGAAACGAATCCTCCGCGGATACTAAAGGCCGACTATAAGCATTTAAAGAATACAAGTTAAATATCCGTATCATGGGCCTGTTACAGACTGCCAAAATAAAGCTGCTTTGGGTCTCTTTGGAGGTATGCTGTTTAAATGATGCATGGGTCCTAAGAGTCCAGAGGTCGCGCCAAAGCCACACTCCATTCCTAAGCACTGGAGTGCAGCTTTGGTGCAGCTTCCGAATTCTTAGGGTGCATGCATCATTTAAATAGCATACCTCCAAAGAGACCCGAAGCAGCTTTATTTTGGCAGTCTGTAACAGGCCATGGTCTTTAAAAAGGTGAGCATTGTATGGCTCACCAGATATTGTTTGACTGTAGCTCTCATGAGCCCTAGACAGCATTACCAGAGGTGAGGGATAATTGATATTGTGATCCAGCAACATCAGGAGGGCCACATATTGCCTACCCTGATCTGTTCTCAAAGCACAAATGGCTCTTGTGCTCCAATTAACCCAGGTTTTCTAAAGAGGTTATCTGTTTAACATGTTTGTGCCTCTTTTGAGTCTGTTGTCAGTGTTCTGGTAATGATTCCTCTATGCTTTCAAGAAACTTGGACAAGATCATACTGTTCTGAAGTAAAGGCAAGCACCAGATGTTCATACTCCTGAGAAACCAAAATCACTGTTGTTTACTATGTTAGGTCTTCAACAGCTGTAGTCTTATCTAAACAATAATAATAATGCTCTAGAGGTGATACTTGGACATATGTAAGCATAGCTTTGGCTCATAGTACAAGAAACCTTTAAAGATGGACAGACTTGTCCAAAATGTTTCTAACTTTGGAACTGAATTTGTTTGTAGCAATATTTCTGGGAACACTGAAATAATATTGGATTCTGCCTATACCAGAAGAACCAAATATTTGCAAATTTAATCTGCATTATTTTCCAATGGATCAGGGGTATAGGACAGTGCTGTGTGTGCTCACTTCATGCCTCTACAGATACACTGCAAAAGAATTAATTTGTTATGTGGCACAGAATTCTACATCTTGGCAAGATTAGCACTTTTTAAAATCAAGTGTCTAGTTTTCATAATATTGTTGTTAAAGGTCCAGGAGCACTGGCAGAATAAAAGGGCAAAAATAACAATGACTAAACTTAGGAATCACCAGATTTTTCTGTGGTGTGTATTCATTGACTTTTTAATGAAACAGAGCCAAAAATAGCACTAATTGGAAGCTCTGCTAACTAGCTATCATGTAGAGTGCAGAGGGGACTAACACCTGCCAACATATGAATTGCTACTTAGCAGTTTAATCCTATTAAATGCCATATGAATATTAATCTTCTCCTTTTACGGCATCACATTATGCTACTGTGTAACCAAGTGTTGCATACGACCCACCAGGCCGTGGGAATTTCGAGGGGTTGATCTCCTGACAACATTAAATGGCTGATGTGAGTCTTTTATGTGAATGGTTGCCTTTGTAAATGGGTCACATCTGTTTTGCAGCAAGAGCTGTGCATTTGATAGGGAGCCTGGAGTGGGATCTTTATGGATCCTTTCTACTTTGCCATGTTTGAGAATCTTGAGACCTCTCCCCTTTTAATTATTAAACTGAAACTTAAGGGTGGGGAACTTTACAGAAAACTGGTTTGACATGGGTGTGTCTTGTGGGATAGGATGTCAAGCATGAATTATTTGAAAGAAACAGAGACAAATGTTACTGCCAGAATTTAGGAGTGTCTTTTGGAGGTGATGGGCAATTCCTTCAGTCATGTTTCCTTAACACCTGTACTAACCCAAGCCTTTCTGATTCATAGGCACTTGTCATCTTCAAGTATTCATCTTGTTAATACCTGTTCACAAGCACAAAACAAAACAAAAACACTGAGCCAGCAATAATATTATAATAACCTTATCCACCAGGCAGGGATGTAGCTATAGGGGTTGGGTGGAAAATGAGAGTATTCCCCTCAATAGGAATTCTGTCCCCACTGAAATTTGCTTCAGTCTTCAAATTTCTAGCATTGTAGTAACTAAAACCTTCAGTTGAGCATTTATAAATACAGTTTAGGCATCCAAAGAAAAGAGGCAGACAGTTACCAAGGGAAGATGAACACAGCAAGTATAAGACTTCTTGGTGTGAACAATTTTTACTGTCATTGTCTGAGATGCTAGAAATTTGGGGATTGAAGAAAAAAAATCATTCTGATGGAGTAGAATTCTTATGCCTTCATTTTGCTGTATCCTTGTAGCTCCAGCAGTGCACCAAACCAAACGTTGCTGCCAGATTCAGACCATAGAAGGGTTCAGTACTTCTTAAAAGATGAACATAAAGGAGAATTTTACTGTCTGTAATTTTTCCCAGCACAGTGGTTCAGCACTGGAAGAAACTGCAGTGTATGAGTTTTCCTGATCTATTTTCCTGATCTATGAAACTCTTAATGGCACAAGAGCCCTTTCAAAGTCTGACTTGACTACACTCAACAGGGTTTCTATTGTTCTGCTAGAGGAGATTTATGTGGCTAATTCCAGCTACTAATCTCAAGGCTCCTTTAGCATGCAGCTGCAGCTGCAGAGGCTTTCACCTCTGATTGGTCCATTATATAAAATTTATTCAGAAAATTAACAATGAAAATCAAAACATTGATAATATCAGGACATGTGTGAAGAACATAACAGTATGACAGCTAGAACCTGATTGGGACTCTAATCCTTAAGTGTGGTGACATCTCCTTTCATTCACGCTATCCCGCCCAAACCATTAGAAGTACTATGCCTTTAAGAACTGTGTGGGATCAGAAAATCAGCAACATCAGTTGTGTCGGTGGCTGCATTTTCCATGCTTGAGAAATCTTTACCAGTTGAATTCCTGCCTGCCCATGGCTATTTAAGGGACAGTGTGGCAAAGCTACACATTTAATGTCTTTTGATTTTTATGTACAGTGGTACCTCGGGATACGAAATACCCAGGTTACGAAATTTTCGGGATACGAAAAAATCCCATAGGGAATTATTGTTTCGGGTTACGAATGTTTTTTCGGGTTACGAAAAAACTTTTGGTGCTTTTTTCGGCTTTTTCGCACGGAATCGCGGCTTTTCCCCATTAGCGCCTATGGCAATTCGGCTTACGAAGGCTTTTCGGGTTACGAAAGCGGCCGCGGAATGAATTACTTTCGTAACCCGAGGCACCACTGTATTGGCTTTATCAATGTGCTTAATGGTTGTGTACAGATCCATTGGCCTTTTCCCAGTCCTTTTCCCACTGAACTGGCACAAATTTACATGAGGCCATTCCACATCATAGAATTATAGCAAAGTGATGCCATTTTGAGTGGCATGGAATCCTGGGATCTACAGTTTAGGGATGGGTATTTAGAATTCTGAGCCAGAGAGCTCTAATGTCTCTTCAGACTACAAATGCCAGGATTGCAAAGCCATGGCAGTTAGACTGGAATCATAATACTATAACTGTGTATTGTGGAAGGGCCTCAGGCACTGATTTCTCATCTTTTCTCCATGCCATTTAATGGAGCATCAATAGCTCTTTGCCTGCTAAAAGTGGTGTTTAGCTGGTGCTATGGGCCCAGAAGACCAGATAACATTTTTTCAAACAGTAATCAATGGTGATCTCACATTAAGGGACAGAGGATCTGTTCTAGGCTTTAGTCCCAAATTTAAAGATAGCTATCCAAGGTAATAAAGCACACATTAAAACCTGGAACACATTCACTATCTCACTAACATGGGAAGCACCAGCTGCTATTATTTTAAAATATGGTAACTCTACCACTGTTGAGGACTGTAGCCTTCATCTCTCCCATTCCTGAAGTGTTTATTGAATGGTAGCGTTTATTATGGTAGCTGCATAAATCTGGTATACATTAACGTAGCCTTCATACCAAAAGAAATTAGTCAGGAAGTGCTCCCTGACATTCCAGATATAGCAGCAGAAACAGGCGTGTCTCAGAGTGTAAAACTGAGCTACCAGGAAAAACCACGGTATAAGATCTACATCCACCTTTCTTGGTGTAGTTACATCTACTCTGGTTGCTGGACTGAATTTTAAAGGACTTGAAAGGACATGAAAGAACTTTCTGGCTCCTTTAACATTCAGTCTAAAACCCATAAAAGATTCACCACCTGACTGACATGGAAGCCACCAATGGGTACTGAAAGCAGGTATGGTGACTGAACAATAAAAACCTAATACAGAGGCCCTTGTGTACTGTTGGGCAGTCATTTGATCTTCATGGTATGCTAGACAATCCTGTTGGGGAAAAGGCAAGTGAAGCGGTCAAGTGGATGAAGCCAGTGGGAAAGATGAAGTCTTCTTCCTCTTGGGCCAAATTCTACCAGAGGATTTCAGGCCTAAGGCATTTTGCTGCACGTGGAGGAGATAATATGGCATCTGCTACATCTACAAAAGATGGCTAGACTGGCAAATGAATATTACTTCAACATTGGTGATGAGATTTATTCTTCCACCTCACCAAAGAGCAGCAGGCTAGCTTAGGACATGCAGGACAGCTGGTTCAGGACATATTATTCTGTCTAGGACATACTATTATTTAACTACTGCTTCTACATCACCAGCATTGACTGATTCACATGCCTTACTTTCCTGAAGGATAAGGCCAGCCCTGCTAGATACGTCCAATTTTATTTAACTGCATGAAGGTAAACATGTTTTGTATGATCAGGTGGCATGCCATGAACAAATTCAATTAGATTCACTTCATTTGATTTAATGAATGTTGCAAGTAACTGCAGAACAGGGCAAATCTTTGCAAGTATCTTTTAGAAATGTGCAAGTAGGGTGTGGCTATTTTAAAGGGTTGATTTGAGGACAGCTTTTTCAGGAATGCTCATAAGTTTTTTTTCTTTTTCATTTCCTCCCTTGATACAACATCATATGCAACCCACTTATTTCACAATCACCCCAAAAGGCAGCACCTTCTGTGCCTCCCTTAAGGGGAAAATGCTAAGACAGAAAATAATTCAGGTTTTAAAATCTTGTTGGGACAAATTCCAAGTCTGGTGATCCGTTGTTGTGCAAATAATCTCATGTCATTATTAAACCACAATACTTGTCTATGTTAGAAGAACATGGAAGTTAGAAAAGTGTACAAAACCACTAATATATAAAGTAATAATGAGAGTATTATTATAATAGAGTTTAAAAAATGAATTTAAAAAAATCAGTGTAAGCATATGTTGTTATTTGCTGTCAGATCGACTTTGACTTATGTTAACACTGTGAATCAGACTTCCAAGATTCCTGGTCATCAATTGCTCTGCTCAGGTCTTGGAAACTCAGGGCTGTGGCTTCTTTTAATTTGTCAATCCACTTGTACTGCATTTTTTCCTATTACCTTCTACTTGGCTAAGCATTATCATCTTTTCAAATGAGTGGCAGCCCCACTTTAGTCCTCTTGGCTTCTAGTGAAACCCACTGGGTGATGCTGGGCAAGTTACATGCTCTCAGCCTTAGAGGAAGGCAATGGCAAACCTCCTCTGAACAAATCTTGCCAAGAAACCCCCATGATAGGCTCACCTTCGAAGTCAGAAATTACTTGAAGGCACACAACAACAACAACAACAACAACATAGGTACTGTAGGCTATGTTTCACAGGAAGGAATTGGCAAACCACTCCTGAGTATTCCTTATCTAAGAAAACTGTATGAAATTTATGGGGTCACCATAAGCCAAGGTGACTTGAAGGCACATACAGGAACACCCCCACACACATCTCAAACCCTTCCCTCCAAACAAATACATGATTGTACTGTTTCCCTCACATTATTACGTCAAAATTGTATATACAAAGTCCATCCACCCCCCCAACAAAACTTTCAGCTTCATGTCCTTTTTAAAAATGATCCAATAAGTTATATTGTGCAACTGACAGGAAGTGAAGAGTTGTTTCTGTTGTTTCAATAGCTCTGTTAAGACATTCTTCTGAATATACAAGGGTTAAAAATGGAAAATGGGGACATGCAATGCTGGCCTTGCCCTTGGTGTCTTCAGGTATGCTGTACTGTACTCTACGTGCTTCATTCCCAAACTTACTATGCTGAGTAGCAGGTCTGTGTTTGCCTGAACATAAACTGAGCTCAGAATGCAATTGGTGACCCAGCATTATGAGGCAAACATAATGCCCCATTTCTACAGACATCTCTGCCCATTGCAGGGAAGTTAAGAATATGGTTCAGTACCATCATGCATTTTTGATGTTTCAGCTTCATCCCCACTTTCAGACCTCACTCATTCAGAAAAACATCTGAGCAGCCAAACAGAGATGATGCCATCTTCTAAATAAACTATGAGAATATTTTTAGGGTTAAAATGGAATCTGAATCCTGTTACTTCCTAAATTTTGACCAAGATTTTAACCCCCACATTTTATATAAAATGATAAACTCAGAAATTGGGAATGAAATCTAAAGTTATATCAGTTGGATATATATGTGGATCTTGAAACAGATAGTAGATGCTTATGATGGAGAGTCATAAACCTTTTCTGAGTTCTAATATTTGAAGTTTGGAAGAAGTAGACTCCTTACAACACTGATGTTAACAATCATCAGTTCAAAACACACTGCAGAAATAATCCATTATGAGACGGCTTTGGCTGCCCTGGCTCAGTGCCAGGGAATTCTAGGAACTGTAGTTTTGTGAGACATTTAGCTTTCTCTGTCAGAGAGCTCTGGTGCCACAATAAATTACAGTTCCCAGGATTCCCTAGCACTGAGCCAGGACAGTTAAACTGGATTATTTTTGCAATGTGTTTTGGACCATAGTGGATCAAACTGCCACAAGTACTCCAGCCATTATTGGAGGTTTAGGGATATTAAAAAAGCTGCTATAAATTGAATCAGTTGTTGTATTTTTCACATATGCCTGATGGTGTCTCAATAACCTGTAATCCTCCACTTGTATTAAACTACAATTCCCACCATGTTAGCATAGCTGTTATACATGTTGGTTGGGAATGATTAGTACTGTAGTGTAAAACATATGAAAGATATCACATTAGGGAAAGCTGCTGTAAGATAAATGGTCCTCTTTTTTAAAAACCTGCATGCTGGAAATATAATGCAGATAATGTCTTTCTCCATGACAAATTAGCAATCTGTGAAAGATGCTTTTAATTATAGGAATATGAATTACAGAGACCTTTATGGACCTAATGGAATTGCCTGTTAAACATCCGTTATGAGCCTTTTTCTGTTAACTTGTATCCTAAGCCTGTTTGAACATTTTATTGTTGTTGATTTAAGGTTATTTGTGGAACTGAAATGAATAAAAGATTTTTAAAATATTGTAATAAAAATAGCAGTTTCCAATGATAACATGTTGCATTTTTTAAAATGAAAATTTATTCTCCATTTTTTATTCAAATTATTCTTAAAGTAGATTGGAAGCAAAATATTAGTAAGAGGTTTAGTCTCCCTTATTTGGACAAGTTGACATATTTGTTAAAAAACAGCTCCCTAGAAGAGTTTTATAAAGAATGGGAAATATGGAAGGAATATATCCAGAGAGAAAGTGAAGAACCACATATGGGTTTCGAAAAACAATCTTAAAGGATATCTTGTTGATATCCTTTTATTTCAGTCTGAAATTAATAATATAGATAACATATGCAATGTACAGTATATTCGGGAAAATGTTAATTGTTATTAACAATTTGGCATAAAAATGTTGTAGATAGGTTAATGAATTCAACGGTACAAATAGCAGTGATAAGAGTTCAGTAGATTAAACATAGAGTATATAGGAGGAACTCAGTAATCAAGGAAGCACAACAAAGTACAGTAAAAATTATTCGGAAAGAAAAATGTTTTTGTTTTATGTAGTTTAATGGAGAATATACATCTCTTTCTGAAGTATTATGTGAAATAATTTGTTTTAATATTCAGTAAAAATTATTTTAAAAAATATTATGTAAAATCACATTCAGGCTATGTCTATTAGGTGTATGTGAAATATAAATGAATTTTGTGTTTAGAACTGAGTCCCATCTCCAAGATATGTCATTATGTACACATATGGAAATACAAGTATTCCAAAATCCAAAAGAAAGAAAGAAAGAAAGAAACCTCAAACTCTTCTGATCCCAAGCCTATTGGATAAGGAGATTCAATCTTATCCTCATTATCCAAAAATCTTATTATAAATACCTTGATTTAAGCACTAGATTTTCATCTGTATTTATTTTAATACAGTGGACCCTTGGTATCTGTTGGGGTTTGGTTCCAGGACACACACAAACAGCTTCCTTTATATACCGCTTCATACTGAACTAACAGTGTCTAAGCGGTTTACAACTGTAAGCTAATTGCCCCCAACAATCTGGGTACTCATTTTAGCGACCTTGGAAGGATTCAAGCCTGAGCCCTTTCACTGGTATTGTATTCGCAACTTTATGGTTTTAAGTGAGTGGCTGCAGTACAGGCATTTAACCAATGTGCCACCATTACATACACACGTGGATAACAAATCTATGGATGCTCAAGTCCCATTAAATATAGTAGCATAATAAAATGGTGTCCCATTTTAAAAATGGGAAAAAAATCAAGGTTTGCTTTTTGGAATGTGTATATATATATATATATATATATATATATGAATATTTTCAAGCTGCGGATGGTTGAATCTGTGGACACAGAATCTGTGGATACAGAGGACCATCTGTATACATGCATAGGACTGCATTGTTAAGCTCGAGAATTTGAAACTCTGCCCATGTGGCCCAAGCTCCCAGTTTGCTAGACTAGGATGGAGGCAGAACATAGTAAGACTCAGAGATAATCAGGGACTGGTTGTTGGCTTCATTCATCATTCACTTTGTATATGTGTCTTCTCCCACCCCCCAACTGGAGTGTTCAGTCTTCAAAGCCTGGCTTGTGTCAGGAACATCCAGAAGGGACCATATCACTCTGGTTTTGAGGTCTCTCCACTGGCTGCCTATTGGTTTCTGGGCCCAGTACAAGGTGTTGGTTATTACCTTTAAAGCCCTAAATGGCTTGGGTCCAAGCTATCTCAGAGACCGCCTCTTCCCATACAATCCTCCCCGCACTCTCCGGTCCTCTGGGAGGAACTTGTTGCAGCCTCAAAAATCGAGGCTTGTGGCGACTTCCCGGAGGGCTTTTTCTGCTGTCGCCCCCAGGCTCTGGAACGACCTGCTGGACGAGATCCATCAATTAACATCTTTGGACAGCTTCAAAAAGGCTGTCAAGACGGATCTCTTCAGGCAGGCCTTCCCAGACTGAAATATCCTGGCCTCAGGATCTCCCCACTCCTCAGTAATGTCTCCAAAGCCCCCTTTTCTTTAGAACTGAAGTTGCAGTGGGTTGTTGGTTGGTATTATTTTGTTTAATTTATTGTTACTTTAACTAGTTATTGTGGTTTTAAAATTAGATATGTTGTTTAATAACTTTTTAAGGGGGGAGGGAAATATATTGTTTTTATGCTGTATGTTATTTTAATGTTGTAAACCGCCCGGATTGGTTCGCCACAGGGCGGTATATAAATAAAAATTTATTATTATTATATTATTATAAAGCCTGAAAAATGATCTCTTTTAGATTCCATGGTGACTGGGGGATTCTGAGAGTTGTAGGTGCAGTACATACTGGCAGGGAAACACCGGCCATTTGTGCTGCACAGCATTGCCGTGGCAAACAGACTTCGTGGCACAGCTGCACAGTAAAAAAAAAGCCACCTGGAGCGGCTCCTTTTTGCGATGTCATAAGAGCTGCGTCGCAGCCCTTACGACACTGTTTCCTACAATAGATGTGTGGGCGCTCAGACACCCACACATCATCATTACGTGTCTCGTGTGGGTGGTGCCGCTCAAAAATGGCGCCATCTGTATGTACTAGCGCTTGGGAGCATGCAGTTGGTGTGTGCTCCCGAGCCCCAGAATTGCTGCCAGGACACCGCTTCCTGGCAGTGTGTATCGGGCCCTAGTAAATCAAAAAGTAACTAAGGCCCAGCACAGACGGCCAACCAGCCCCTTTCTCCTCTGGCTGTGCCTGTCAGGGTCCATGAAGCCCCATGGACACCCCTTTCCAGGTCACAGAGAAGCAGCGTTTTGCTGCTTCTCGGTTGCCTGAAAAAGCAGCAGATTGGGGCCTCTGGGGCTGTCAGTATGGCTGCCCTGGCCTCAATCCACTGCAGAAAGGGGCGGCTGCAGACTGCCCCTTTTCCACGGTATGTACCGTGCCTAAGCTTTTCCATGGTTGGTGTAGCACCCTCTGTGGGTGAATCCAGGGACAGCTGCTTCCACTCCCTCCTTCCTTCCCCCTTCTATTTATACAAAGGACTTCACTGGAGACATTTTCAAGTTTTGCAACCATTTTCCTGGCATGTTTCTTTTTCTAGTGCCCTCAAACATTTCACAGATGAAAAGTAGGACATGGGTGGCAAAGCAATATCAGAGTGTGGTCACGATAATAAAAATTATCAATGAAGAAGAACAGACAAGCCAGGAGAGGCTGCAGCAGTTTGCTTTTGCTTGAGCCTATTGGGAAGGGCAAGATTTTGCACTTCTGTGTTGGAGTCAGTTACCTCTCCAGCTGTTTTTAGATTCTTGGACTCTGCTTGATTCTCAAGTAGAAGCTTTTTTATTTAAAAAAATAGGAGTTTGTCTGTTTGTTTTAACAGTATTGAATATATCCCTGTGAACAAAATTGTAACAGAAAGTGGCCTAATGTGATATTGGCAAGGGATATTATTATGACAGGGTGACATCTGCTGGTTATAAAATAAACAGTAAACATGCAGGGTTGGGAAGCTGGAATTGCAATGCATGTGCATGTGACTGCACAAAAATGCACACCATAATTTGCTTGTCAGTGTTGAAGAATGTTGCTTAAAAATGGGGCAACGGATTTGCATTAAAGTTAGAGAAGTGGGATTTCTAAATACTAGCTTCCTAAATTTTAAAGATTAATATTGATTGAATGCATTTATTAGTAGTGGTGTTTATCTCTATCCTAATATGTATGTGGGAGTATAATATATATTTATTGGTTCCCAATATGTTTGTAGATCAATTCAGCATGAAATTCAAGGTTTTAAATTAAAGCTCTATATTGTTTGGGACCAAGTTATGTCTAAGGAAATGACCAACCATTTCCCCATACCTCTGCAGCCTGACTTTTATTCTCTGGAGAGAGAAAGACGAGTGACAGGGCAGAGAGGAGGATTGCTAATTTGGTTTTGATTCAAACTTTTGGACAGCATTTGCCATATAACAGCAAAACAGCTCAACTCCAGGTCTTTCTTCAAACATTCAAGCTGGGGAATAGGAAAAGGCAAGTGCTCAGACATTCCCATCAGGAAATGCAGCTTCAGAGTTGGGAAGAAGCTGCTTCCATGCTGTATGGGGCAAATGTAATTGTTGTAGTCTGATCAAGGCCCACCATCTCCTGTGTGCACTTCCATGTTCTTAAGACATGCCTCAGAGATCCTTTTCCAGGGTCTTCCAGCCTGTTGAAGTGACTGATAACTTTTGACCTGATCTTATCAGTTGCCTGGACAGATCATGAACCCCTTGAGTTCAGCATTCTGTTTCCACCATGACACTATTTCTGGAACAGCTCCCCAGAACTCCTGTTGGGTTAACTCAAGAATTACACAAGTTCTTAAAACAACCAGGTAATTTTTATAAGCTTATGCAAAATGTATGCAAAGACATGATGATGATGATTTCTCACCCACCTCTCCCCATGGATGGAAGCGGAGAACAACAACAGATTAATGTTTGTTGTTAGCTGCCCTCACATCAACTTTGACTCATGGCAACCCTGTAGATGAGACATCTCCAAGATTCCCTGCCCTTGACTGCCCTGCTCAGGTCCTGTAGGCTCAGGCATGTGGCCTCTCTGACTGAATATAATCACCTGGTGTGTAGTCTCCAGGTTCAAGACTGAGTCCAGGAGTGCACTTAGATTATGACTTTCATCTTTAGGGAGAGTGTAACCCCACATAGCACCAGCTGAATCCCTATTCCCTGATCTGCCTTCTCATTGACCAAGAGCACCTCTGTTTTGTCTGGAATAAGTTTTCATTTGTTCACCCTCATCCAGTTCATTACCAATGCCAGGTACTGGTTTAGAACTAGCACAGCTTCTTTGGATTGAAAGGAGAAAAAACACAATCAGCCAGCTGGCTACTCTGAACCTCAAAACTCTGGCAACCTCTTCCCAGCTCCTTCCCTCCATCACAGGATATGGTTTTCAGCTGCCACCCATCCACTCTGATTTCATTTCTGCAGTGTTTCCCCCCATCCCCATAGGAACAAATGGAATAATTATTTCTTATGAAAGCTAGAAATAAATGCTGGTGAAGAGAGGGAGGGAGCCACACCCTGTGGGTATTCCATGATGGTGCTGGATTTTGGTTCCCACTTCTTGACTATGATCTCTACTCCTCTTAAAATCATTCCAGTGGAAAGGAAGGGAGTGACATAGTTTCATCACATTCCAGGGGGTCAGTTTTAAGAGGCTTGTGAGGTCTTTGGCAGATGAAGCAGTATTAGCTTTGGCAGCCTATGATCTCTGGCTGACAAAGACTTTGCTCAGGCCATGCAAAGTATCTGATAGCTTGGAAAGCTGGCTATTCTTCTCTGGCCTGGATTTTCTTCCCTTCAAGGAGGGCACCAAAAAGTCACTGAAGCTCTATTCTGAGGCTGCTGCCTCACTGTCGAATCAATGCAATCTGACACTGCTTTCTGTCATGACTCCATCCTATGGAATCCTGGGATTTGTAGTTTGCTGTGGCATCCAAAGTCTCTGATAGAGAAAGCAAAATATCTCACAAAATATCTTGCAGAATAAGTCATAAACAGCCCAGAAATCTATAGCATTGAGCCATAGCAGTTAAAGCAGTGCCAAACTTCATTAGTTCTACATGATGGATGCATCTTCTGCAGTGAGGATACAATGTAGATGCTGCCAGATGATCCTCCCTGGAATTCTATATGCCCAACTTTGGATCCTGTTGCATGGGGTTAAAAGACTGGTTTACCTTTCCCAAATTCAGTGCTAATTCAGGAGGCAGCCAGTTCTTATTACACATAAATCACCACTGAATTGCTGCCTGGGTCTGTCCTGGATGCAGCCCAGGTTGTCTAAGCTGCCTTGGCATCCATTTTTAGAAGTCGGAAGCTTCTGTTTTTGAAAAGGGGCCATGGAAGCAACTGCATCTGGGATGGACCTGGGCGGCAATGTGGTGGCGATTTATGTGGGATAGGTACTGGTTGCCTCCAAAATTAGCACTGAATTCGGGAAAGGTAAGCCGCTCTTTTAACCCCATGTGACAGGTCCTTTGTGTTACCCTTTTTATTCAATATTGTTGCTATGCAGCCTCTTGGTGTTTTACTGCATTTTAATGGACATGCTGGATATATTATTTTAAACTCTGGGTCAACTGCTCTGCAAAGAACTGTCTGAAATGCAGCACAGAAAACAAACAAAGCAATGAACTCTGCTCTTTAGAGATTTCTCCATACTTTGAGCTAAATGTGTTTCACATGCAACTTAGCTTTCTTTGCCTTCTAAAAATAAGTCATAAACATCTGACTCATAAGAAGAATGATTGATGTGAGTGAGAAAAATAGATTGGAATCATAATACTTTATAGAGAGTGCTTTATCCTCCTTAAATAATTGCCAGTTCTGGAGGTGTGGCAGAATGTGGAAATCTGACTTCTTTCTAAACAAGATCAAATGATTATTCTGCATCCTCTAATTTGCAGACTAATTATGGTGATGTTTCAGATATTAATGAAAGAAGTTGCATATTGTGGTATTCAGTGTTAGTTGTGTGACGTAAAAGTTAGTTAAATTGTTCTGTAGTATACAACCAGTATAGATACAACTTTACAAACTTCAGAGAGATCCCATACAGGAGATGGTGCTGTATTTCTGAAAAGCTTTATAAATACTTCAGGAATTCCCAGGAAATTCAAACACAAGATTATGTAGAAAGAAAAGGCTGTGCGAGTAATCTTTTAAAATTAACTCATTAATTAACCCATTAATTGAGGCGTATGTCCATAGCATCAAGCCATTCCAGGAAGAGATTTTCAAATAATGCAAAGCTAATGTCAATGAGTTAATCAGAGTGGTGTAGTGTTTTGAGTGTTGGACAGTGACTTTGGAGATCAGGATTAAATTCCCCATTTGGCCATGAAACCCATTGGGTGACCTTGGGGAAGTCACATGTTCTCAGCCTCAAGGGAAGGCAATGGAAAAACCCCTCTGAACAAATTTTGCCAAGAAAACCTCATGATATGGCTATGTTGTTGTTGTTATTGCTTTTGTTGTGTGCTTTCAAGTTGTTCTCGACCTATGGCAACCCTAAGGCAACCTATCATGGGGTTTCCTTGACAAGTTTCTTCAGAGGGGGTTTGTCATTGCCATGCTCTGAGGCTGAGAGAGTGTGACTTCCTCAAGGTCACCCAATGTGTTTCCTTGGCCAAGCTGGGATTTGAATCCTGATCTCCAGAGTCCTAATCCGGTGCCCAAATCACTACACCACACTGGCTCGTGATATGGCCATAGGGTTGCCATAAATCAGAAATGACTCGAAGGCACACAACATCAATCAATATCAGTGACCTATTGATGGGTCGAGATTGACTTGAGGGCAGTTTACAACAGAATAGCAAGACAAGATTGGTACTAGTCTGCTATGGAGGTCAATGCCTGATCAATTTTAACTGCAGCTGCATAGAATCTGGCAACATTATGGCGGGATACAGACCGCCGCTTTGCGGCGGTCTCCCGCCGGTGCCATTTGCTCCGCGCAGGAGCTGCAGCAGCCAAACCGCGCAGCTCCCGCACGGAGCAAAAAAGAAGCTCCATTTCGGAGCTTCTTTTTGCAACGCCTTTATGATGTCGCGAGGCGCCGCTGGCGCATTCGCGACGTCATAGGCGCCGCGACACGTCTGGACGCTATGCGTCCAGTACGTAAACATGGAGGCCCCCATGTGGAAGGGGCGCCGCCATGTTGTACGTATTCTATACATACTAGGGTTAGGGGGTGCGGAAGCACCGCCCCTTCCTAACCCTAGTACGTATAGAAGACGTACTATATGACGGTTTGTATCCCGCCTATATGTTGTATCAGGGTTGATGTCCGATAGCAACAGAAGTGTAATATTGACTGGCGTGTCCTTGGTATTTATGCAACAGAGGTGAAATAAGGCTGAGGCAAACTTATTAGTAATTACTTCCTGATTGTCAGCCCTGCATGCCATGGTTATTCACTTGCCCCTTATTGCTATTTTGAAAACTTGTTAACACTATCACCATCATATTCCTTTAATTGAAGGATGCTGTAATCATTTTAGATGGATTATTCCAGTTTAAACAAATGCCATTTGGTCTGGCTTCTGTAGCATTTATTTTCTGGGTGGATGTAATACCTGGAGAAACCAGGCATGTTAAATATTTCAAAGATGACTTTCTGATGTATGGCAATGATGAGTTTGAAAGTTTTATCCGTATTTTAAAAAATCCTGCAAAATGTCCATGAAAGTCAAGTTCACCTCATTATCCAGATGTCTTCTTCCAGAGAGAGATATTGCCCAAATCTGATTTAATAAACTCAGGACTTGCAAAGACCATCACTACTAATTACTCTCTGCAATACACATTCACATTGGAGGAGCAGTATTTTAAATTACAAATTCAAGCCAGATAGTAATCTTAGAAATATTGTGAACTCATCTTTGCTGAGGTTTTTTATAGATATTGTCCCATCATGCATTCTGGATGCCTTCATCATTTCCTACAAGCAGCAACCACTTTTGTGCTGGGGAAACCCCTCAATTTGCTTTAGAGTGAACACAGAAGGCCGTTTTGTAGAAAAGAGTTTTATTATTCTGCAACTTATTTTGTCTATAACTACACTGGTTTTCTAAATATATAGCTGTGTTAGTCTGTAGAATCAGTATGTAAAGAGATCTTGTAGCACCTTTGAGACTAACTGAGGTTTTGTAGACTTCAGTCTATATCTTCAGATGTTTTCTAAGGCCCCATTCATACTGACTTTTTTTGCGCTGGGAAGATTCAGTTTCCCCCTCCCCGAATCCCTCTGGAAGCAAGTGCTCATTACCTCATCAGGGTATTTTAATCTTGAATACCCTCTCGGAGAAATTGGTTTAAAATTAAGGCGCCTGGCTGTCAATCAAATTTAGTTCTGCTTTCATCATAGGTGACGTTTCCTGCACCCGTTGGGCAATCGGAAGTGTGCTTCCCCCATCCTTTTTTACAAAAACCAGGCGCCAGTATGCACATATTTTGGCAAATTTAAAAACCTCCTGTGTGTGTGTGTGTTGTGGGTATTCGGGTCACTGCAGGTTATGGATCTTCCCTTGGTCCCGTTTTCAACCCCAAAATGCAATTTAATGCCATCTCTGCATCCTCCCTCCTTGCCACCCCAGAATACCAAATAAATAAATAAATAAATTACTCACCTCGGAATACCATCTCTGCATCCCTTGCTTTCCCTCAGTCAGCCCAGTTTCTTAGAGACAGTAGCAAAAGCATTCTGCATCAATTTGCCAAATTGAGAGAGAAACATTTGTAGCATTTGCATTAAGAAAAAAAGCCTCCTGCAAAGTGCCTTTGGAGCAAGCAAATGAAAGGGAAAGTAGCGCAAGCGGACACATTCTACAGTACATATATAGGTATCTACCTGTAGAACTATGCTCATAGACCAGGGGTAGGCAACCTTTTTGAGCCGGGGGCCGGGTTGCTGTCCCTCAGACAACTGGGGGGGCCGAAGCCAAAAAATAAATAATTAAATAATTTTTTAAAAAATTAAATATATAAATAAACCAGGACAAATGTAGGACAAAATTTTCAAATGGAAGACACTTTTTTTTAAAAAAATGGAGGACACGTGAAAAAAAATTGCTGATTTTTTA
>NC_056524.1:215145103-215148848 GCF_019175285.1 Sceloporus undulatus
GGGGGGCCGAAGCCAAAAAATAAATAATTAAATAATTTTTTAAAAAATTAAATATATAAATAAACCAGGACAAATGTAGGACAAAATTTTCAAATGGAAGACACTTTTTTTAAAAAAAATGGAGGACACGTGAAAAAAATTGCTGATTTTTTAAAAAAATGTTAATATAAATTCATGTTTCTGAGGCTTCTATAGACAATTGCCCCCCAAAGGCCCTGGTGGCAATCGGTGGCAGGACCAGGCCGGGGGCCGGTCCCAAGGCCTTGCCGGGCCGCATTCGGCCCGCAGGACGCAGGTTGCCTACCCCTGTCATAGACTGTCAAACATATAAAAAATAAAGAGAGAGCTGCCTGGTGTGAGAAGGAGACTTGTTCCGTTCTGTGTCCTCCCTTTGACCTACCCTGAACTTGACCCTTTCTCAGGCACCCTGATTGCTCTTTGCATCCTTCCTCTGGCTCCTTGGTACCGTCAGTCACCCCGATTGCCTGGCATCCCTTCTTTCTCCCGGCTCCTTCCTTCCTCCTCCTCCTCCTTCTCCGATGAAGGGGAGGGAATGTTCTGCCCACTGCCCTCCCTCTACCCTAAATCCCTCCACTGAACTGGCCCTGATCATCATTGGGGCTGAGTTCATATTCGCCAAACCTGGGTTTTTCCAAAAGATACAGCTTTTACCCTGATTCCAAATGACCCATGCTTAGGGGCATTTGCCATGAAATGGTTGTGCAAGCCTCCAATTCTCCTGTGGGAGATTCGGGGCGAATATGAACTTCACGTGCAAGAATTGGTTCCTGATCCTAAAAGGTAGTCTGAATGGCCCCTTAGGATGCTTTCTGAGCATCTGAAGAAGTAGACTGAAAGTCTACGAAAGTTCATGCTGGCACCTTCATTATTTCAGTTATTCTCAAAGGTGCTACACGATCTCTCTACATACTAGTTTTCTAAATGATAATCATATTACTTCTCTTGTTGATTAAAAACACTGGACATTTCTCCCAAAACATAATGAGTGCAATAGTGCTTGCACATATTGCCTAGCATGCCTGGATCGCTATGGAATTGCTTTCATCATCATCATCATCATCATCATCATCATCATCATCATCATCATCATCATCATCATCATCATCATAATATCAACCCTCCCCCAAAATCTGAGCTAGTTAAAAGCAGTCTTATGATGGCTCTTGGCCTTCACGTATCTAACTGAAGATTGGAATAGTGCTTACTCTGATGCACCCCACATTCTCATTGTCTATGGTGATTTTAAATATTAGATTGACCTATTTTACTGTTGTTGTTATTATTGTGTGCTTAAAGTCATTTCTGACTTATGATTTTCTTGGTAAGATTTGTTCAGAGGAGGTTTGTCATCACCAATTACATATCCAATTATGCATCCAATTATATATCCAATTACAACCAATTAATCTTTGAATAAGAAGCATCACTATAGTTGATAGATTTATAAGAAAACACCATAACAAATGCACAAAGCATGATATGGCCAGCATTTTCCAGAGAGAAATGGAGAGTACTGTATATCATTTCAAAATTTTGTATCAAACTTGGAATAAGGCAGAATTATTACTGACAAAGTTGAAATATGGAAGTCATTTCTTGTAAAAATTATCTAATAGATTTGGACTCTAAGCACTTTTACTTATGTTGTTAATTTTTCCATACAAACAATATTTAGCTCAACTGAAAGCAGTTCCCTAAGGCTGATGCAATTATCCTGTAGATGCAAGTTAGTGAATTTGGTTTTGGATGAAGCATATAATTTGAGAGCACTGTAGCAATAAAATATAATCAGTAGCAGAGAAGGTGGTGGTTGTCAGTTTTACTGCAGTACGAAATAATTATGCTGTCGGTATTTTCACCTTCACAAGGCCTCACAAGTCACCTTGGGTATGCCTTGCTAAAATTGTCTGTTTTAATTAGTCAGCTTTGGGTGTTCTGTCTTGATCTTTTGCGACACACCTTACTTGAGTATGGCTGCATGTTATAATTATTGATTTGTGTGTTTAATTTTAAGGCATTTGTAAAGATTATACATCTATATGTTTTTATACAGTACGTTCTTTAAAGACCTTTGGGAACTCGGGGGATAAACAGACTGGTACTAAATGCCGGTATCAGGTTGGAGTGGGGGCATGGCAACCGCATGCCAGATGCCCCAACTCCTCCCCAATGTCAGCGGCACATGACATGCCCAACCGCATGGTGGGCAACATTACACCCCTTCTTTGGTGCAGTGTTTAGATGCGCTGTACCGAAGAATCAGCAAAAAGTCGCAGCTGTGGTGGCAAGGGTGGCTTTTCACCACTTTAAGAAAGAGCAGCATTTTACCGGCCCTTTTTGAGCCAGCAAAATGCCAGATTGGACCCGTGGCATGTGGTTGCCATGGGCCCAATCCTGCACTCCCAGAGGTGGCACAGGGCCACTCTATCAGGGTGGTCTGTACAGCCTCTCAGTTAACAAAGCCTATGATAAATAAGCTCCTTTTTACAAAGCCTTTTTATACCTATCCATTCACTCCTCCTTTCCCCTCCTCCTGCTCTGTTTAGATGGAAATTTTGATAGTAGTTTTGGCACTAATGAAGGAGGGCTGGAGAAACACAGACTTTCTACAGTGTGTCTGCAGTAAACAATACAGTGAAGCTTGAGCTGGGAAAGGTTGAGGCTGTTTTCTATCTGATCCTACTGGTAGCTAAGTACGTCTGCTTATAATAGGCAAGGTAAACAGCAGCTGCCTTCTGAATGCTTTAAGCATGCATGAACATCAAAACAGAGAGAACAGGGGAAAGCAGATGAGCCCCCCAGCACACACACACACACACACACACACACAGCATGACAGGTATCCTGTATCAGAGTTGTATCTCTGCAAGTGGACTTACATATGCAGACAGTAGAATTGGGCAGTTTCATAACATCTGTATCCAGTAGAAGACTGCTGTTATGTTATGTAACAGAACTGGCAAAGTGCTTAATGGGCATTGTTCACCGATGTCCTTCACATATGGAGGTGAACAATGCCCATTAGGCTTTGCAATTCATTAACAGAGTTTCTTAGTGCTACTTACTGCTACTTACCTAAGTATATATAAAAGATAATATAGGATTCTAGTGGACAGATCTATAAGTTTGGACACCAAAAAGGAAATCCTAAGAAAAGTGGAGGGTAAAGAATGAAAATGTCATGCCTGGGTGCATTTTGGAAGAAGGTTTCAAATGAAACAACAACAACAACAACAACAACAACAACAAAAATAATATCCCGCCTTGCTGTGCAGCACAACTGGGATGGCTTACATGTTAAAAGATATAATCCCCAACTCCAATATCCCACCTCCTGAAATACAATTAAACAATTCATAATTAAAAACATGTTCTAAAATAACAACAGACAGATAAACAGGTTGAACAATGGCTGTGGCAGAAATCATAGGTATAGTGAGGTCAACTTTATTGGTGGCCCATTATCTGCTCAGGAAAGTCCTACTGGAAGAGATCCATCTTAACAGCTTTTTTGAGGCTGTTTAAGGTGGTAATATGATGGCCATTCCATAATCTGGGAGCAGTTGCCGAAAAGGTCTTCTGGGTGGTTGCAGACAATATCGTTTTTATAGGTTGCAACAAATTCCTCCCAGAGGATCTGAGTCTAGGAGGTTCAAAACATTTTATTTACTTATGCAAGGCTCATTTTACCTGCTCATTTCATTTCACATATGCATATTGTTAT
>NC_056524.1:215148858-215195053 GCF_019175285.1 Sceloporus undulatus
TTTTTATAAAAGGTTTGCTAAAACATGTTGATGTGCTCTTCTTTTTTTGTGGTACAGGAACCTAACCCTATTCTTTCCCTGTTATTTATGCCATTAATACCAAATTTTCTGTTACAGAAGAAATGCTTAGAAACACACTACTTTGTTAATTGAGGTATACCTTTATAGTCCTGTGAGAAGAGCTTATCCTCTCAGCAAGTTAAAATCCCCAGGAAGTGATGACAGCTGTATAAAACAGATATACAGTGGGCCCTCCCCTTACACGGGGATCTGTTTCGGATTCCTCCACATAAGGGGAAATCCGTGTGTGCTGGAGCCCCATTAGAAGTAAAGGGGCTTGTGCCCGCGCCCCATTACTTCTTCCAGGGCGCATGAGGGGCTTTTCCAGTGTGGTTTTCAGCATACGCGTATGCTGCGCCCATGTAAAATGTGGGTGCACTGTACTCTCCTTGTCTATGGTGCCATTTACACACATGTATGATGAAAGGGGGAAGTGAATGTGCTTAAGTCCTATCAGCAACATGGTTGCACACCTGGCTTCCTTTTAGAACTTGAAGTGTTACCTGGGCTTCCAAACATGGGAGCTATTGTGCATTCATCTGAATGTGATCACAGAGCCCTTTTCAGGCCTTTGTACTGCATGGATAAACATCTGAAAACCAGCCATGGATGACTTGGGACAGGGTTTATGGGTGTACCCCTTCTCTATTTAGGTCTATATGTATACAGATGAACGTCTGGCATGGGTTTTCTGCTTGCCATGCACTTAACCTGTTACATAAATGCTTGTTGTATCCTGTTTTATCGGTTCTGATGTCATAAGTTTCTGCTACCCATTCCTTCTTCCTTAGCAGCCCACTCTTTTCTTTCCCCAACTCAGTAAGCCTCTACAGCTAAAGAGAGGCCCTCTGTGAAAAAGAGATATAATCTGCCTGTTATTTCTACCTCCTCCATGGTTATGTTTTTATTGACAGGGAAGGTGGATTGACTGGTAGGGAAGAAGATAGTATGGGCAAAGAATCAGTTGGGCTTGTCAACTGTTCATATAATGGCATGACTTGGGGAATGCCAAGTCCATCTGATTTCCCTTTAAACCTGGAGGGGGCTTTCATATCTCTAGACCCCATTTTCTTTTCTTGAAAGCTCCTCCTCCTATGCAAAATCTGCTGTGTGTCATCTAAATCACAAAGGGTGGATGAGTGATCTGACTGTCAAGGATTACTGCAGATAGCTGGCTTTCATGTGGACAACAACCAAGAGTTCCAGTAACTAGTTGCTTAAGCTCACCTTCTTTATTCTGGAATTTTCTAGATATTTTAGACTACAACTTCCATCAGTAACAGTTCCAATTAGCATACTAATGGTTAAGGTTGATGAGGACCGAAGTGCAAAACTTCTAGAAGTATCTAAACCAACCCAAGTAAAGAGAGAGTGCCTGAACATTTACAGTGGTGAAACTTCCAGCACTTGTTAAACACCCTGTCAAGCCAGTATAGTTGCCTGCATTCCTGGAGTTCCCATCTTAATTCTTAGACGCTGGATCTCAGCATTTTTCACCTATCAACACCCAGACTGCCTGTGGCCATGTTCTCATTTTGGAAAAAGAAGCACACTGGTGGCACCTGCCCATTAATTGTCACTTCACCCTGATTTGCCTTGCAGATGTGTAGTTGAAATATCCATCTGTTCCATTACAACTGAGATACACTTAGGCAAATGCTGTGGGCAGAAGAGTGACATCTGGTACTCTAGCAAACAGCCTCTTTAATATACAGTAAGTGATCACCAGCCTTCCAGACAGCATTTTTTTACCCAGAGCTGAGCATACTGAGGAAGGCTTTTTGTGTGGAAATTAGTTTTAGGGCCTTTCGTTATCATTATCAAGAAGGTGGCATTTAGTTTGTGTTTTAATACAAATGAGTTTTGTTGTGACCCTGAGATTCCTGTAGGCGTTGTGGCATCCAGGTTACACCTTTTGGAACCAGGCAATTGTTTTATGCTAGAATTCATAACTACCTGGGATTCAGGAAGTATGTGATCTGAGCAATTTTTGGTGCCAGGCAATCAGATAGGATTCTGAGGGCACATGATAGATTAACTTTCTCCCTTATAAAGATAATTTATGCTGCGTTCCTAATTCTCTACCTTTTCTCCTCTTTCATCCCCATCTCTGGTGTCAAAAGAATTGGGCTTTTGGATGTTGAGCCCATGTTTGGGGCAGAGGAGTGATTACTGGTCAGGTCAGTTTATGGGGAAGTGTCTGGATGTGACTCTGCTGACTAAGCCTACATTGCTAATTAGGGAAGGAAGGTGGTGTGTTTACTGTCAATTACACCACAGTGCGATTGGAAGAAGATGGACTTAGATGCTTTCCTTTTTTGTGTTTTTCTCAGAGCTGGAGAGGGAAAAATATCTTAGTTAACATAAGCTAAAAACTGCATGAATTCTGAATTTTGCTTGGATTGGAGAATATGGAGCATCATCTTCCTTGTCATTTAGGTAGGAGAAATCAGAAGACTCTTACAACGCCCGGACCAGTACTCTGTAAGAATACTGATGAGTTTCACAAGGATTTTACACTCAAGCAGAATGCTTTCAAGAGGATCCAAAGGCTGTGTTTCTGGCAGCGAGCTCAGCTCCCTGGGGAGACATTTCAGAGTTTTGCCTCTGCTTTGTGGGACCTGGCATCAGGTTGCAACTTTGGGCCTTTGAAGGAGGAGTTGGTGCTTGACCAACTGATTGAGAGAGCAGAAGACAGTCAAATTAGGGAGGCCTTGTTGTTGCAGATACATTCTTTGACTCTGGCCAAGGCTGTGGAGATGGGGTCACAAATGGAGGAAGCATTCAAAATGGCACCCAGTAGGATATCAGTGGCAATAGATCACAGGACACAACAGATCACTGGTAACAGAATGTGGAGAAGGAAGGACCGCAGGCCTCGTGGGTCATTTCATCGAAAGACAGAAAGAGTGTTGCTGTCACAGGGAACTAAAGGTTATCCAGGCAGGAAGAAAAAATCCAGTTTGCACCACTGTTCCAGCATGAAGATATCTAGGACTCCAAGTGTAATGGTATGTCCTGAACAGCATGTTCTGTAATTTCAGTTTCTATCCATTAATCTACCTACTTATTCTACTACAAACATGTGCTCAATAAACATATGGTTACATTACAGAAAAAAAGCAGGCAAAATCAAAATGATAAAACTCAGACATTATTGACAATCAACAACGCAAGAAATTATTAACAACTTTGAAATCATTCTAGGGTTGTTCAGAACCTTAGCCCAGTATGCATTTAATTCATTCAGATTTGCCATATAATACCATATAATTTCATTGTGTTTGTAATGAATTTTCCAGATTGTCATTAACTACTGATTGCAAGAGATATATTATCTTGTTTTCAGGATGTTGGTCACAAAAGTTTAGCTGTGGATCAAATCTGTCAGTCAATTAGTCTTTCCATCTGAAAATATTGAGATACGCCAATAATAAAGTTACAAGATTGTAGAATTTGATTCCAAATTTTTGCGGCAACTGGATGGGTCTGCCAAATATGAATAAAACCTGTTAGTGATCGTCTCTCTTACAATGTACATTTTAATACAATTTTCTAGAATATAATATCATGGTGTGAAAAATCTAATATTGATCCTCAGTTATAGCAATGATTAGACTTCAAATTTGTTTCCTAACCCTAACCTATATTCTTTCTAAAATATTTTTTTGGATAATTATGGGATAAAAGTATTGGCAGAATATGGAGGAGATCCCATAAATTAGGGTGGAAGAAACTATTGTACTTCAGATATTGTTAGAGTGCAACTCTCATCATCCCAAGCAAATGTCATGGTTGGGGATGATGGGAGTTATAGTCCAACAATATCTGGAGTATTGCAAGTGACTCACTCCTCCTGTAAATAGTAGTGTTGCAAATATAACTCCTGATCATGTATAGATCCAGTATTCTATGCAAGATCAAATAAGGGGCATTGTGAGGTAGAAGGAGACAAAGTGCTTTCTGTATTGTGTGCCATGTAAAAACTTGATACATTCCATCCTCCTGTCCCTGTAAAGCATCTTTTTGCTAAGACAGATAAAGGAGCTATCGTTATGCTGAATTTGTTATTTGTCCTGAATTTCAGTACAACTGTTGTTGAAGATATCTGAAGGCTTTTAGTTGATGCAGAATGGCAGCTAGGTCCACCATTTTGTCAAAATGATGAAAGTAGTGCTCTGGTTGCGATTTGTTTTCCAGTCGCAATTCAAGATTATGATTTTCAGAGAACCTGGAAGAATTAATTTGTTGGGCTACAGCTCCCAGAATCCCACAATCAGCAGAGCTTTTACAAGCTCTAGATTTTCAGCTTGAAAGTGCTTAATGATTTGGGACTTGGCTATCTGTGGCAGCACTTGTCTTGGTTATGAACATGCTCAGTTATTATTAAGATCTGCAAGAAAGGCTGTGTTGGTGACAATCCACCCACCCACACTTTCAGACTCCCACTTCTCAGGCATCTGAAGATGGGGGGGGGGGGGGGGGGGGGGAGAGGAGTGTCACTCCCAAACTCTGAAATGTATTCTCTCTGAAGTTAAGAGGTTACACAGTCATTTATGTTTAATGAGGCTTTAAAAATGGTTATTGTGGCTTTTAATGTTCCTTTTATTGGCCAAATATTTCTGGATTTGCAACTGCTAGAAAGAGAAGGCGGTATAGAGGCATGGCAGGAAAAGCAAATTGGCCATGAATGCTGTAATGATGGCGAGGGTGACAACAAAAGACTTCTCTGGCTGCATCCGTACTGCAGAAATAATCCGATCTTACACCACTTTAACTGCCATGACTCAATGCTATGGAATTCTGGGAATGGTAGTTAGTTGTGACACAAACTACAGCTCCCAGAATTCCATAGCTTTGAACCATGGTAGTTAAAGTGGTTTTCACTTTAACTGCCATCAGTAGTGCTTATGCAGACCTTATCAGGAAATAAAACTGCTGTCTGGGCCCCTGAGGTGCTTGGGAGCTAGCAGGACAACTTGCTCTCCTGACAGGATTGGCATCTGCTGTCATTCTTCCTGCTGTCATCGTCCAGTCAGCAAAATGGCTTATGCCAGTGCAAGTGACCCTTATACCAGCGTAATCATCCAACATGATTCCAATCATTGTTTTATTATCTTTTAATATGATTATTCTTTCCTTTGTTTGTTTGTTGTTGTTTTACATTATTTGCACATCTGGTGCTTTGCTTTTGTGGGGCTGTAGATTTCAGAAAGTTGATCTAGAAATTCCTCAAATAAAATAATTAAAGATCTTTTAACTGTGAGTTGCTTAAATGGTATGCTTTTATGCTGATTTTTATCTTTGGTTTTTAATTGATTTGTTTCAAAGGATTTAATTCCACAGATAGATTAATTGTGTTTTGTATGTGTACTTTTTGTACTTGTTCTTTTTGCAAACAAGCAAAGAGTCTTCTATTCCAACAGGCATTTGATAAGTGATTATATAAGGCCTGTCTTACACAATGTGATGGATATAACTAATTGTGCTGGTATGTGCGTGCGTGTGTGTGTTTAATGATGTATGTTTTAATCTCATTTTATTTTTTTACTGATTAATCTTGATTTAACTTTTATATATTGTAGATTTTAATGATATATTTTAAAAATGTTCTAAGACACTTTGAATCTCAATCTGGGAAAAAGGTGGGATAGAAATAACCTCATCATTTTAACAATTTTAAAAATGCTTTTCACTGTCTGTATTAGTTTTAACTTTTGCAGAGTGCCTGCAAAAGGAACACTGGGAAAAGGCAGAAATCATAATTGTAATGATAACAATAATAATATCCTTACTACTGTTAGAAATTAAACAGAAGCTATGAACTTGTCATCTTTAAACCCAGTCCTTTTTCATGCTTTTCCAAAATAAGATACACAGAGATTAAGTGTGACTGTGTATAGGTTGGCAGTCTTAGGCATTTCCTGGTGTGTTGACGACTCTATTATCTTGATGCATTTGGACTATACTATTCTCATCTTTTCCTTTCAGCTCAAAGTGTTTTTTTAAACCACAGATTAAAATTAACACAACTTGTTGGAAGAGTGTCAAACTTCAGTTCCTTTCTTTTTCCTTGAAAGCTTCAGTGCCAGAATAGCAGGCTTGGAGCCAATTCACCCATAAATGATATTTAGCTGAGTTTGCCAAAACAATAACGAATCTTGTAATACCTCAAACACTCTTTTTAATTGTTTTTTTGTGGGTTTTCGAGCTATGTGGCCATGTTCTAGAAGGGTTTCTTCCTTCGATTTTACTCTCTCTCTCTCTCTCTCTCTCTCTCTCTCTTTGGAATACGTTTTCACAAATTGCAACCTACCTCATTAGATGCCTCCATCAACATTTTAATTCCAGACAGCAACTGCTGAACAGGATATCATATAGTCCTAAATTAGTCCAGTTGCCCCATACAGAGGTTCAGAGTGTAGCCACACTGCAGAATTAAAGCAGTTTGACACCACTTTAACTGCCATGATGCTATCCTACAGAATCCTAGGACTTGTAGTGTGGTGAAGCACCAGAGTGCTCTGACAGACCGAGCTGAATACCTTACCAAAATATAAATCCCAGGATTCTGAACGATAGAGACATGGTGGTATCAAACTGTTTTAATTCTGAAGTCTGGCTACACCCTCAGAGGAGATCAGTTGTAATCAAACAGAGAGTCCAGAAAAATGAGCTGAGGTTGAGGCACACACCATGTCAACAAAGTAAAGAAGACAAAGACAGCATTTGACTCCAAGAAACAGAGCCAGGGTCATAACAGATCATGTCCTGCCAGGTCATTCATAAAATCAAGTACACAAAAGCTACAGACAGGTCTGTTATCAGTCTCAGGTCAAATGCCTGAAGAATCAACTGTGGCAGGACTTCCAAGAGTGCAAGGAGCCAGAAAACACGAAGTATGATCATGGTGCTTCCAGATCTGCTTCCAATGACTGCATTCTTATCCAGACATTGCTCTCTTCCCAGCCATTGTTGTTGATCAGAGTCTACCACAGGGGTAGGCAACCTTTTTGAGATGGGGGCCAGGTTGCTGTCCCTCAGACAACTGGGGGGCCGAAGCACGGGGTGGAGCTTCCACCCTCTGGAGGTGGAGCCTCATGCCAGGGGTGGAGCCTCCACCCTCCAGGGGCGGAGCCACACACAAGGGGCGGGGCTTCCGCCAAAGCCGAGGAGGAGGAGGGGTGTGCTGACTGATATCATCATCATCATCATCATCATCATCATCATCATCATCACCACCACTATCATTGTTAAAGCAGACCTTTCAGCAATAAATGGATCGAAAATACACAGAAATGCACTTTGGAAAGTCACACTGTCTCACCTTCAGAAATAATAAAAATACTGAAATAAAAAAAAGCAAATAATAAAAATAATGAAATGAAATAAAAAGCAGTAAATAAAATACTAAAAATAAAATTAAAAAGCAATAATAAAATAATGAAATAAAATAAAAAAGCAATAATAAAATACTGGATAAAATTAAAAAGCAATAATAAACTACTGAAATAAAATAAAAAAGCAATAATAAAATACTGAAATAAAATAAGAAGCAAGAATGAAATACTGAAATTAAAAAAAAAAGTATTGTATATTTTTAAAAATTAATAAAAAACCCCAAGGCAGACCTGAAAAGTCTCACCTTCCCAATTCCTCCTCCTCCGCTTTCTCATCCTCCTCCTCCTCCGCTTTCTCATCCTCCTCCTCTTGCTCCTTCCCGGTCTGAGCGGAGCCTAGGCCCCAGGCAGGTCAGGGGGGGAAAGCCAGCGAGGCTGCTGGCTTCTCTCTCGGCCTCAGTGGAGCCTAAGCCCCAGGCAGGCCGGGGGGGGGAGCCAGCGGCCCCGCTGGCTTCTCCCTCGGCCTGAACGGAGCCAGGGCCCCATCCAGGCCGAGAGGGAAGCCAGCGGCAGCGGGGAGGCAGAGAAGGTGGCGCGGCCGCGCGCAGGAGGCACTGCCTCCACCTTCGCCTCTTCCGCCCCAGACCTCGCTGCCCTCCTCTTCCTTCGCCTCCTCCGCACGGCCATGCGTGGTGGAGGAGGAGGATGGCAGCGAGGCACCCACGGGTGCCCGGAGCGGCGCCCAAGCTGCGGCGAGGTGGCAATTGGCGGTGGCAATCGGCAGCAGGACCAGGCTGGGGCCGGTCCCACTGCCTTGGCGGGCTGATTTCGGCAGCGATTTCAGCGGCAGGAGGGACCGGGGGCCGGCGGAAAGGCGCCCACGGGCCGGATCTGGCCCGCGGGCTGGAGGTTGCCGACCCCTGGTCTACCATTTAGGGATTTAGGCATCGGAGGCACTGCACTCCAGTGGTTCCGATTCTATTTCTTGGGAAGGCCCCAGATGGTGAGACTGGGGAATTGTTGCTCCCGTAAAAGGGAGCTAACATCAGGCGTCCCATAGGGTGCCATTTTATCCCCCATGCTGTTTAACATTTACATGAAACCGCTGGGACAGGTCATCCGGAAACATGGAGCACAGTGTTATCAGTACTCTGATGACACCCAGATCTGTCTCTCCATGCCTCCGACTGATACAGTGACTAAGGAAGGCATCTCTCCTCTGGATGCCTACCTGGAGTCAGTAATGGGCTGGATGAGGGAAAACAAACTCGAGCTGAATCCAGAGAAAACAGAGGTACTTGTGATAGGTGCCCCAAGTCCAGACAGGGAAATTTGTTATCCTGTCCTAGATGGGGTTACGCTCCCCCTAAAGGACAAAGTTCGCAGTCTGGGAGTACTCTTGGATTCATCCCTACATTTGTCATCACAAGTGGACGTGATGGCCAAGAGTGCTTGGTACCAGCTTCGGCTGATACGCCAGCTGCATCCTTGTTTGGACCAAAAGGACCTTGAAACAGTAGTACACGCACTGGTATGGTAACCTCTTGTTTAGATTTCTGCAATGCGCTCTACATGGGGCTACCTTTGTACCAGGTTCGGAAGCTTCAGTTAGGTCAAAATGCTGCAGCCAGGCTGGTCGCCAGAACATCCAGGGCAGACCATATAACCCCGGTATTAAAATCTCTTCACTGGCTGCCCATCAGCTTCCGGGCTCAATACAAAGTGTCGGTTATTACCTATAAAGCCCTACATGGCTTGGGCCTGAGCTACTTGAAGGAGCGCCTCCTCCCACACAATCCGCCCTGCACTCTCAGAACATCAGGAAAACATCTATTAGATTGTCCAAGAGTGAAACTGTCAATAACTCACAAGAGATCATATACATCGACAGCACCGACTCTCTGGAACAATCTTCCTGACGAAATTTGAGTCTGCCCCACTTTGGATGCCTTCAAGAAGGCTCTGAAGACATATTTATTCCGATTAGCATATCCGTCTGACTCTCTGTAGTCACTATTTTTGATAGAATTGCATTTTATTGACTGATAGATTTTTGACTGTTTTTATGTATTTTAATATTTGAAGATTATATATATATATATATATATATATATATATATATATTTAAACTGAATGTAATTATATTCTTGATGTACACCGCTTTGATCATTGGCAAAGCGGTATATAAATATATTATTATTATTATTATTATTATTACCAACACAAGGCCTCTACATGTGAAATTCTGCACTTCTTTATGAGGTCTCTGCTTCTGCCCTGTACTTCTCCTAGGCAGGGTCAATTCTGTCCTGCCTCTTCTACACGATCCCTCAACTCTAAAGCGAGTGGATCGTAAGCTGTTTCCTTTAAAGGTCCTGATTCCTCTGAGGCTCTGGGGCCCATTCATATCACACAATTATAGTGCTATTATTCCATTTTAACTGTCATGGTTCCATCCTATGGAATCCTGGGATTTCTAGTTTGGTAAGGCACTGGAGTGCTCTGGCTGAGAATTCTGAAGGCCCTTTCCTAAAATGCCAATCCCATGATTCCAGAGGACAGAGTCATGGCAGTTAAAGTGGAATAACAGTGTTATAATTCTATAGTGTGCATGGGCCTCTGATTTCTGGTGAATCCTGAGGGGCTCTGCTTTCTGAAAGCTCTGGATTCTCATATGATGAGGACTCCTCTAGCAGGGACATGGCAGTGTAGTCTCATTATTCTACTTTCCCATAGTTGTTCCAGTCAAATAATAGCTAGATGAACTGAAAGAAAGAAATTGGTATCGTGAGCTTTCATATACTTAAGTCTACTTCCTCAGATGCATTTGGACAGCTGAAGAAGTAGACTTTAGCCTACGAAAGCTCATGCTGCCAATCTCTTTCTTTCAATCAGTCTCAAAGGTCCTACAAGATCTCTCTGCATACTGACTCTACAGTTGTATCTTTGAATAGCTAGATTGTTGATTGTAAAGTTCATTATAATTTCTTGCCATGCAAGGTGATTCAGAAGTCTGGCATTTGTGGATATAGTGTAACTAAGCCACATACACCTACTTCTAGTTTTCATTAAGAGAGTCGGATTGCAAGCATAGCCTCTTCAAATATTTTGTACTACACATTCAATTAGCTTCAGCCAGCAGGGGTCTATATTCAAGGGTAAAGGAAGCTATAGTCTAAAACATTTGGAGAGGCCCAGGGCTTGTCTAATACCTGAGGAAGAATATTGTTAAATTAGTTGAAGCATTCAGAAGTTTTGTTGAGCATGGGTGTGACAAGATGTTTGACATCTTTATAGGAGCATATTGGTCAGAGAGCAGAGGGCATTAATTTCATGGGCTCTTTCCATTTCTGTATGGCATTTGCCTGTGCTTGAGGATTGTGCAGCCTGACACATGCACACATCCTGGAGTTATTCTTCAATAGCAACTCAAGACTTTGGAGAAGATGGAGGGGGAAATCATGACAGATGCATAGCAGTCGTCTTGTGTCTTCTTTAATCAGGTTACCTTAAGCTATTTTGCTGCCTGAAGCAAAGATGAGGCAGTTCAGTTCCAGACGTTGACTGGATTGGCAGTTGAATCATACTTCACCAGAGCTAATTATGCACCTTCCTACATAATATCCGAGGGCAATATGCTAGCACATGGTCACAGCACAGGCTGCATGGCACATACAATTCTGTCCTCCAGTGCTTTGCAACTGCATGGTGCCCACCCCATCCCAGTATCTTCTACCTGATGTCACCTAATGGTAGGTCCAGTTGTGTTTTTAATCACTTCTGAGTTACGGAACAAGTTGTTTCTCATTTAAGCAAATCTTCAGGGTGGTGACACTGGCAAAACTTGTCTGAGAAGTGTTGCTTCCTGGTTCTGATAAGGAGGGTATAATAGAGCAAGACTGCTGGTGGTTCCAGAACTATGGATAGTTCAAACACAACTGAGCAATTTGTTTCAATAAAGGATGGACATCACACTGTTATAAAATCCCCCAAAACAAATCTTTGGTGTGGCATGGGGGAAATCACTAGTTGTACAGAAACCCATTTAAACAAGCATTAGCAATTACTATATGGAATGGACAAAAGTGGGCTGGTTTGCACCTTCTGTATGGGCCAAAAAGGTCTGGAGGATAGAATATCAAGTGGCAAAAGCTCATCATTCTGAAGGAAATTAATGCATGCTAGATCTATATTCCACTGGGAGAGGATCTGTGAGGAAGGAAGGAATAGTCAGTTGTACTATTGATAGCTGCTGAAAGCTTAATAGTTATAGAGAGCTATTCTGAAATATAGCACAGGGATGGGCACCATTCGGAGGGCTAGGGAGGCTGCATTGGACCCCCCTAGAAACTAAAAAAAGGGGGGATGTAGAGTGTGTACTCTTACACACAGAGGGTCTCTAAACTGAGAAACTAAAAAAAGACTAACTAGGCTGCCACTTCTGCCACCAACATTCCCAAGCACTTGCCTTAACTTTCTATAGTGCAGGAGCGTGCAAGAGTGCCTTCTTGCACCATTGAGTCATGTTGGTGTTGAGGCAGAATATCTTCTTCCAAAATATCTCCAAAATATCAATTTAGTTTCGCAGTGTTTTCTGTGTCATATCTGGGGCAGGACAGTTGTGTGGTGTTAGCAAGTGTCCTCAGAAGTTACAAAAATTACCAGGTGACTGTGGATTGTTTTAATTGTTTTAATTGCTTTTGGCAGCAAGGTACAGCTTTGCACATACTTTAATCTGCATTTTCTTTTAATTTTTTTAAAGACACCTTTAGTCCCAATTTGGGGAGATGGTGGGATGACATCATCATCATTGTCAAGTAATAATAATAGCAATAATAATAACAATAATAATGGGCTTTCAAAAAAAATGGCTACATGTTGGCTATCCCAGTATTGCGTATTAAAGCACTACATAAGATTGGCCAATTGAAACCTGGAGAGAGCTCCTGTACCTTTAATGGTTGTATAGAAGAGGGAATTTCAGCAGGTATTAATGATGGGATCCTGGTATATCACACCCCCAAATTTTCTTGTGTCTTTGATTTCCTTCAGCACAACCATTTTGAATGCTTTTAGTCATCCTGAATGCCCTTTCTGTCCTACCAGCTCACACTTCACAAATGACAAAAATTTGTAGTGAGTGACTAACTTCTTTATTGGAATTTCATCCTGTGTGAAGAAGCTTAGGCATAGTTTTGTGGAAAAAATGCATTTGAACTATGAAGTAGTTTGTGCATATAGCATTAAAGAGAGTTTTTTTTTTAAAAAAAATTCCAATGTGTTTTCTAATGAGGAAGCTAATAAATTGACTTATCCTTCTTAATATTCTGTTCAGTAAAAATAACCAAAACTAGACATTTGAAGTAAATATTCTCCTTTTAAATTCTACATTGCGGCAGCACTGCCATCCAGACCCATATTTTAAATGTTAACAAGTTAATGCTTTTGTGTTCAGAGTAATAAATACTCCCATCATTCTAATACTGCCAAGGCGACACATCCATAAAATATTGAAGAGGCAGTGTTTTTATCTGAAAAGAAATGCTTCTTAGTATTTCTTGTATATTGTAATTTTTATGAACATGTCAGTAAAACTTAACCACTCCAAATGCCACATAAAACTAGTGTGCAAATTAAGCTTTATGCAAGGAGCTATTACACATTAGAAGTATATTTCTTATATTACATGTAAAATCATCCTATTTCAAAAGTTTAAAGTAACTTAACACTGTGAATAAAAATGTATTTTAACATTTTTTGCAATGTCAAAAGAGATACTAAAATAATGTAAAAGAAGTTTCATCCTCATTCACAAGTTTAAAATATATGCACATAAAAATGTATCCTTAAAATCCTTTAGAATATTAAAAGAGACGTTACTTCTCTTTATGTATAATTTGTAGTAAAAGAATGTGAAAGAATTTTAAATTCAGCCAATAGAGGGTGCCATTAAGTTCTTGTCTACATTTTTGGAAAAGGAACTGCTAAGCAACTTGAACAGGTGATATTCCTTTACAAAAACAGGATATTATAATACTAACAAACCAGTGTTATCCTGCGTTAAATGTTGAAACAATCTCAACAGGGAATAGCTTTGAGAGGCAGGATTGGCATTTCCTCACCAAGCATCAGAAAATGCCATATTTGAAGAGCAAACAAACAAACAAATAAATAAATTTTACATTTTATTTATGAGAGCAGGAAACTTGCTTTAATATAGGGATAGGCAAAGTGTGGCACTCTCACACAGCTGTTTTTGCAATACTAAGACCCTCCAGATGTATTGGACGCCACTCTTTTTTTGGCAAGAGAGAGAGAAAAAGAGAATTATCTTCCTTGGAAGGAGTGGCAATGCAACTTTTAAATAGGTTACAGTCCTTCTTGCACTGTTTTGAATATTTTCCGTTTTGCTTTAGCCACTTTCATTCCCAATTTTGGGAGAAAGGCAGGGTATAAATAAAGGTTAACAACACCAATACCAGCTACTATCACTACAGTAAGATTCAATGCTTCTAGAAAAAGAAAACAGCTGTCATTCTAGTGATGATGAATGCTCTGGGAGAAATTTCAAATGGACTGACAAAAATCTGAACGAAATTGCAAAAGGTAGGCTCACAATACCACAATTACAAAAAGCAATACTGCTTGGAAGGTGCTACATTAACTGACAATACCTCACTGATTTCTAGTTTCTGGAATAGAATGATGGCCTAATATTCTAGTGAATAACCCCTGGTGAGCAGTGAAACTGATGGTGGTGGTGGTAGTGGTGGGGATGATGAAGATAGTAGAAAACAACTGTGGTTCCAATAGTGATACTGGGAGCAATTGGACTAACTAAACATCTGAATGACTTTGCCATAGATAGGATCATAGCATCACAGTTACAAAAAGTGATGTTGCTTGAGAGTTGCCACACTATCCAATGATACCTCACCAATTCCTAGATTCTTCACTAGGATCCAAATAATTGCTGGTCCAAAAGTGCAGCCAGTAACACCCGCTAGCCTTTGAAGTTGATATAATTTTCTCTTTCTGGCATTTTCGGTGTGGCTCCTGGAGGTTCCAGAATAGAAAACTAGCCCCTGGACATACCTTAGTTACCCACCCCTGCTTTAATGAATGCTTTTTCCAGGTTTTAGGAGAAGTAATGGTGCAGTGGCCTGAGCTATGACCCTGGAGAGCATGGATCAAATCCCTACTCAGCCATGAAAACCAACTGGATGCTTTTGGGCAAATTACACTATCCCAGCTTCAGAGGATGGCAATGGCAAACCTCCTCTGGGGAAACATGCCAAGAAAACCCTGTGATAGGTTAGCCTTAGGGTCACCGTAAGTTGGAAATGACTTGAAGGCACACAACAAAAACAAAAGCTATGATGCGTGATGCAGACTACTGTAGGAACTGAGAGAGTGTAATATTGGAGACTACTAGGAAGCAAGAACCAATGGGCTCCAGAGGGTTCCCCAAAATGTGTGTGAAAGATTGCAGTGATGTTGGAGGTAGGGCTGTCTTGAGTCAACATGCAAAGCATTGCATTGTTAAACCTATTAGTCATTTGTATCTGTTCTTTTGTAAATATAAGACACGAGATGTTGTAAAGAAAAAAGATGTATCTTATACATCAGCTATAAGAATCATGTGGCTTTCCAGATATTGTTGGATCACAACTCTCAGTAGCGTTAGATAACACAGGAAATGGTAAGAGATGATGGGAGTTGCAGTATGACAGCATCTGAAGGATTTCATGATTGCCACCCTTTGAATCTCATAGTATCTTAATACTAATCAAAGTCTGCCAGTCACTAGTTCCAAAACTAACACTTTCCTTAGAGCCTTATTGCTTGAGAAAAGAAAGCCAAAATGGAATGGTAGTTTCTTTCTCCATCCCCCTCTGCATGCCATGGTAGAACTGCTGCTCTCTTCCCAAGGGAAACAGTTGTAAAAGTGTGTCTTTTGTCACAATGGAAAAATCTGTTAAACAGAAGACATGCTTTTATGACCGTCTTTCTTGGGAATGGGGAATGGAAGTGCTACGACAGCACATGGCAAGGCACAGAGAAAACTGTTACTCTGCTTCAGCTTTCCTTTCTCTTGTGATAAGGCTCTTAGAGTCTAAATAGTATCTTTTTCTCATGCCGACTTTAATGAATTTTTCCTCTCTTTCTTTGCAGGCTCCTGAGCCAGTAGAAAATTGTACAAGTGAAGGAGAGCTTGATGAAGATCAGAATTCTTCTGTCCCAAGTACATTGGAGCTGGAGGTACGTGGATCAGGCCAGGAAACAGATGAAGACTATTTTGAGACCCAATCACATCAGAGTGAATCACTGTCTGACATCAAAACAGAGCCTTATGAAAGTGCATCAGACTCTGAATCCATTGCCAGTGATGTAACTAGAGAAACCAACTTGAGTTCATATTGCCTTTCTTCAGAAATAGAAGACCCATGGCATAAGTATTCTGAAACAAAAGCAGAAATAGCTCACTCGAAGTCTGAGTGTGAAAGACAGCTGGGATTTATAAAGAAGGAAGCAGCAGATCTGCCATCAGTTTTACATGTAGGAGTAAGCAAAACTGAACTGGAGATGCTAGCAACAGAATCAAAAGCAGAAGAAATCAATGGAAAAGAGAATGTGTTACCCAACAGTATTACCTGTCTCACATCTAAAACTCATAAGGAGGACTCTGTGTTATTGAGCATGGAGGCAAATTTAGTGGAGAGTGGCGCACATTACTGTGTTGGCTCAAAAAATCTTGCTAATGGTGCTATTAGCAAATGCAATCTAAGGACAGATACAAAAACATGTGCTAATCTCAGAGCAAACTCTGAAAGCTGTCTGAATTTCTTTGAACCTCGGCATTTTTCTGCCCACTCAGAAGCTGCTTCACGATACAGTTTGCCTAACATTCACTTAGAAACAAACAGAACATGGAAAAGAAACTGTGAAGCATCCAAAGTAAAGTATAAGCAGGACTGCATACCTAGTACAAAGTGCAATAGGATGAACATTACTGATAGTCAAATACCTGCTGATGGCCAGTTGTGTGGCAAAAAGCTCAAGGCCACAGGTTTGCCATCTTTAACATCTACATTTCAGCTGCCACCTGTAAGGCCAGGGATCTTAGAAATGAAGCCATGGCACAGCTCACCTGAAAACATAATTACCCAAGCAGCCAGAGAAAACAATGACTGTATTTGTCTGGCAGATAAATTAAGTTGGTCATGCTCCAGAATACCCCTAGAAGTGTCAGGATTTGGGCATATAAGGGAAAACTTTAAAAGGTCTGATGACAGCCGAAAGGGTTCTTTAAAGATGGAAAAAGATATAGATTTTGAAAGATTACTTTTTAATACACACACTGTCTTAAATCAGAGCCAGTTGACACAGGCAGCCAGCTCCCAATGGGCTGCCAATGAGAATTTGCACAACAAATCCAAGATCTATGGCCTTATAACAAAAAGAGCAGATACATCAGAATGTGATTCTTTGGCACTATCCCAGCTGCCCTATCACATAGTGGATAATTTCAAACAGGGGAATTCTTCAACTCTGGAATGTGCCCCCCAAAATATAAATGCCAAAATAGTATTAAAAAATCAGGCTACATCAGAGACTGAGACAGAAATGAAAGGGTTCTGTCAGAAATGTAGTTCTGAATCTAACACCCATGATGCTGAAGAATATTTCATGGCAGATAAAGGTGATGCTGGTAGTATTCATGCTTCTATATTTAGTACAGAGATGAACATGGAGAGACAATATCTTGAAACTCAAAACAGTGAGGCCTTTCTAGGGAGAACTGCGGTGAGAAGCAAGTCTGGAGTTGATTTACATTGTGGGGTGATGGATAGGATTCTTTTATCAAGTGGAAAAGACTTCACAGAAGAACAAAATGAAATTGTTCTTCAAAAGATGAGCAGGACTTCCAGTGCCTTAAAATGTTCATCTAATCAGGAAAGAACAAATGTGCAACTCATGAATACAGAAAGGAAGGACTGTTGTTGTAGTTGTGGCAGTGAAGGTGTCTCTGAACTAGCAGTGAAGCCAGAGTACATTTGCCAGGGGAAAAAACCAGAAAAGCTTCCAGAGTTAAAGACTTTATTGATGCCAGATTTTGGCCAAAAAGGATTAGAACTGAGGGAGCTGGAAGGTGAGAAATCCCTGGGTGAATCTGCTACTGAAATACTGGAATATGAGAAGTCAGCCTTTCATTTCAGCACCACAGCAGATGCCACAGAATCACAGGAAAATATCAGTGCACAGTCCAGTAGTGGAAAAGACAGTTTGCCTATACAGGTTATTTCAGGCAGCAATAGTGATTTCCCTGTTAGACTGGCCACCCAAGAAGATGCAAAAAATGCACACGAGGAAGCAGAAGCAACTTTTCTGGATTTATCTTCAGTACCAGACCCTTTAGTGTCAGACCCTACAGGAGCTGGTGCGGTGAATGGTTCTCTTAGAGCAAATTTAAGTTTGGAAAGTGCTACACAAACCTGGAAAGAATCACGTGCCACAAATGCAGAGGCATTACATAGAAACCCCTGCAAAATGAAAGCTAATTCTGTCCCAAAGACTGTGCAAGAAGCAAACCTGCTGTTGAAAACCTCAAGTTGTATAGTTGTGGATGAACTTTTGCCTGCAAATCTAGAGCAGAACATTTGTGTAAGTCTGTCAAGAGTACAGGAAGTGAACAGCATTCATAACCTGTGTGAGGATGACACTATTGCATCTAAGACCTTAGGGAATAATGATTCTAACAAGCAAATACTTGGGGAAGATAACACCAAACATTGTGATACAGTACAAGAGAAAATAGACCTTTCCCCAAGCACAGAACTAAACAGAGGCTTCTCTACAGAAGATCCAAAGTGCTTCATCACAACAGGTGGGCTGAATTCAAACCCAGATATATGTGAAAATTCGGTGAAAGCTAACAACCAAGACAGTAGCAGTGCAGGCCTGGATAATATCAGCACTGGGAGCACAAACAGTGAGGAGATGGATGAGAACCTTTGTAATTTCCTGAGTAATAATAACAGTTTCTATAAGGCATTGCAAAAGAACAACAAGGTTGGGGCCATAGAGAGGTCTGCTAAGCATTCAAAATTTTTAGCCTTTTCAAAAATGGCATCTTTTAGGAAAACTAGGCTTGCAAGTGCTGAAAATCAGGACAGCATCAAGACCAAGACAGGAACACTAGATGAAGATAAAGAGGAAGAGATGGAAGATGGTATGAAACCCATCAGTTCACCCAACTCTCCTTTCCAAAGCAGAGAACATTGCCTTGCAGAGTATTCAGATGATGACGACTTATTTTATGAGAGACCTGCTGGACTCTTCAACAGGATTAGCCTGAGAAAAGCTTCAGGCTCTGGACGCATACTTATGGAAGGTGTAGGAACAAACACTTCTCCTGTGCTGCCCAGAACAAAATACACAGAAGGAAAAGTTTTAGGGTCTGTGGAGAATAATGAGAATGACGCTTCAGAGTATTCTGAGCTCAGGAAATCGTCATCTGAAAATGACTTTAAAAGAAACAAAAGCACAGAGGGTAAAAAATTTAGGAGTCGGTTAGCCTTGGCTCACAGGTCCTTTTCAAGTTTCTTTGAATCTAAATCGCTGGAGAAGGAAAATGCTGAACATAGTCCAAAGGTTTCAATGAAAAATGAAAAGGAAAAAGCCAAGTTGCACCAAACATCCTGGAAAGCATTTTTGAAAAGCAAGGAGGCAGATGGTCTGAAACGGTCTGCATTAACTAGTTCTCTTCCAACACAGCAGAGTCCTTGTTCAAATAGGAACCATGGCAGCCTTGTGAGAAGAACATCCAAGGAAAAACAGGGATTTCACAATGGGCAAGTATCTATGAGATCAAGTGTGGCTAATGGCTCATCTACAGAAACTGCATATTTGGATTCCTCTGGAACTGGTGACTTTCCATCAACCAACACAAGGAGGAGGATGAGAGAGCCATGTCATGATCTGACTATACAGTGTCCACATAGCTCAGACTGTAATGGGAAAGAAGCAGCAATAGGCAATGATGGGGATAGTTCCTTGGAAGAATTCTGGTTGAAATCTCCAATTAGCCCAGTTGATCTGCAGTCTTCATTTTCTCATTTCACTCCCTCTTGCCCTCAGTTGTCTATGTATGAACGTAAAGATATGCCATCTAGGCCCATGAGTCCCAAACCACAAAGTCCTCGAACCAGTTCTCAACGCAGAGGTTTCCATTACCCTGGGAGATTAAGTTCCACATCAATGATATCTCTTGGAAATATCTCCATGACTGATGGTAGTTTGGAAGCACCTGAGAGGCCAAAAACACTAAAGCCCAGATCTAGCTTCTTGCAATCTGTTCACTCCCTAGATAATGACTACCTGAAAGAAGACAGTGGGATAAGCAGCCAGTCACAGATCAGCTTAAACATGATTTCTTCAGTGAGTGATATCATCAGAGATGAGGTAAGTTGCTTTGAAGAAGGGTTCATGTGAGTACTGGATGTAGTATCTTTTTAGTTAATATTTTTCCTTCCATTCACTCTCCTCTTCCAAAAGGAAGCCCTTTTTAATATAAAGCTGGCTCTTCTTGTATGCAGATTCTTTATCCATGGATTCCACCATCCACAACTTGAAAATATCCTGCCCCCCAAGAAACTCCCCCAAAAGCAAACCTTGATTTTACCATTTTTATAAGGGACACCATTTTGCGATGTCATTGTATATAATGGGACTTGGGCATCCAAAGATATTGGTATCAATGAGGGGTTCTGGAACCAAACTCCAGTGGATACCAAGGGCCCCACTGTATTGAAGAGATTGAATGGAATTCTGGACCAGTTCAGTTGTCATGTTGTGTTTTCAAAATCATGAGCAAAATCCAGTATTGGTCCTTCCACTGAAAGGAATGGGATGTCCCATTCACAGTTAATTTAGTTCAATTGATTTCAGTGGGTCTACCTTAGGTAGCAGTAACAACAGACAGAATATTTTAAAGTAATCCTACGAGTGCATATGCAGGATCAAACATATCAGAAGCAAGATTTTTTTAAAAATCTGTGCAATTTCTGTAATGATACTAAGGAGCAGGAAGAAACAGGAATTTAGGGCCCTACTATAGTTTTGAGACTGCAGTTCTGGGATTGTTTTAAAGTAGGACCTCCAAATCATAATGTCAAAAGAAACCTCTGTTTGTAAATAATTGGCCAAATTTAGTTTTAAAAATCTTATCTGATTTGAAATGATGGTGACTGTCAGCATTATTACCTTTCAATGATCAATGAATATTTTCTTGCTTGGTAATAATAATAATAATAATAATAATAATAATAATAATAATAATAATAATAACAACAACAACAACAATAAGGATTTATTTATATGCCGCCCAATCACTGGGAGTCCGGGCGGCTTACAACAGAGGGGATAATAGACAGTTCCCTGCCCTCAGGCTTACAATCTAAAAAGACACAACACAAAAGGAGATGGGAATGGTGGTGGTGGTGGATCAGGTCCAGCATTCTTCTCTCCCTCTGAGGCCTGGACCAAGACAGATGGACTGGAGGGAGGGCTCTTTTTTCTCAATCGAGGCCAAGCCCGATGGTGTTGGGCCTCTCCTTTCACTCCTTCCCAGGCCAGAAGATGACAGTTGGAAGGAAGGATCAAACTGTGCATATCTGGCTCAAATCACATCAGCAAAGGCTGTCTGGGGTTTCAGACAAAGAATTTTAATGTTCACCTGCTATCTGTACTTATCTTTATTTAAAACAACAACAGTAGATGGAACCTGGGCTGTTTTGCATGCAATGCTCTAACACTGGATGAAGGTCCTTTCCTCAAGATTCATGTCATTTTTTATATTCAATAGGCCTCAGCGATTCTGTCAGTGCTTGTACTACATTACTGGGACAGTGGCAAATTTATTATGTTAACTGTAGTCCCACAGTTCATAAAATAAAGTAGTATACAAACAGAAGTCATGGGCCAAAAACTGCAAAACCAAAACAAAACTAGAACAGGTCTATTGACATGCTCAGAATTGTCAAGAGTAGTCGTTCCTAAACTCAGGTTTCAAATGTTGTTGCAATACAATTCCCAGAAGTCCTAACCATTAGCCATGCTCACTGGGGCTTCTGGGATTTGGACTGGGGCAGACATCTGGGAACCATTGGTCTACTCTAGAGGACTCTTTAGCTATTATGTATTCTTAGGGCCAGTTCTAAGTCAGTAGGCTTACATAGTGGCTTTAAGCTGCCATTTTAAATTTTCAGCAATTCTGTGGAGTGAGGCTATGTGAGGGGCACTGAGGAAAATGTAACTGGGGTCTTGCACAACTGGCCTTCTGGCATGGACCAGGCATTGGCTGGCCCTGCCAGGATGCTGGCCCCTAGCAGCTGCTTAGGGATGCTGACATAAGATCTACCGGTATATATTCTTTCCTCACTATGTGATACAGGTCAAGCTTATACAGGGTGCTACACAACTGAATTTTCATTTAGATGACAGCTTCCAGACTGGAAATATCTGGGAACTAGTAGGGGTTCCAATGGGACATATTTGTAACATACAGATAATGTTGCTTTGAAGAAGTGTAAATGGGTATGACATTCCAGAATCAGCATCGTTGCTTTGATTCCCAGCACACTCAACAAGCCAACCAATCTTTGTGTTCTTACCTGTTGCTTACAAAATAGGAGACTACCCAACCCAGCCAGATTTCACCAGAAAAGAGGCCCGGTGAAAAACGTGGTCTCCATTGCAAAAAGAGGTCTACTCAGATGCCACTATCTCCACATTCATTCTCAAATACAGAGAACAAAGCCTGGCTGCTTCCCTTTCATGTTCAGGAAGGGAAAGCAAAAGAGCATGCCCAGAGGAGGAGACACAGACCCCTATACAAGCATTTCAGCTTTGATGACACATGGATGGAGAGGAATCGGAAAAGGAAGCTTATGAAAGAGACACAGTCAGGCAGAGAGAACGAATTGAGTAACCTCCCAGAGGATCTGTTAAAAGTAAGAAACCAAAGATGCTATTTTGTCCTCTCTGGCTGCATCTCTCTACCATCATCTTCTCCCTTTAGGCTTTACCTTTAACTTCTGCTGTTTTCTAACACCTTGTGGCATATGGACTTTTCCACATTTTACTGAGTTACAACTCAGAACTGAAATAGATTTTTTGTGGTGTTGTACTTGATGTACATAAGACACATAAGATAATGTTTTTGTTTCCTTACTTTTATGCCACACAAACATACTGTGCACCTTCACAGTGCTAAGCAGTGCTCAGTATCACATGGTAACAATGCCAGTAAATCCATTTAAATTCCAGGTTGCAACTCAATAGAATGTGGAAAAGTCAAAGAGTTTTAATAAATACCTCTTCAAGATACTGTATTTCTCTGGGATTTCCACGAAGATTTAATACTAGATGCCCTCTTTCTTCTTTGAGATCCTTCATGTTAAGCCTTAATCAATGCTTCTGATGCATATGAAATTCCTTGCATGTTTCATTAGTAACACTTACTGATCTCCTTTAAAACCTCACTTTGCTTTCTCTGTAATCAACTAGGGACCCATTCTTAACACCAGTCTAATCTTTTTTTAGTGGAAAACATTTTTTAAAAGGGCAAAGGCTTTTTTTCAGTTCAAAGTTCAGAGCTTAGAAATGCTACTTTTAGGACTATGAAAAGTAACTTTTGTGGGCTTTGTCCAAACTACAGTGGTACCTCGGGATACGAAATACCCAGGTTACGAATTTTTCGGGATACGAAAAAATCCCATAGGGAATTATTGTTTCGGGTTACGAAAGTTTTTTCGGGTTACGAAAAAACTCCGGCGCTATTTTAAATGGAGCCGCGGCAGAGCCGCGGCTTTTTCCCCATTAGCGCCTATGGCATTTCGGCTTACGAAGGCTTTTCGGGTTACGAAAGCGGCCGCGGAACGAATTATTTTCGTAACCCGAGGCACCACTGTACATGCCTCCTTAATTCAGTATTAACAGTTTTCTTTCTTGGTATAGGTTAAAATGAGACCATCCAGTACTTCCTCTGTGCCCTTTGATGCCCTGCCTATCAAGCTTCACCTCTATTCCCAGAGTACACCTACAGGATTAGACTGCGTGGGTTTGAAACGACGGATCTCCTTTCCTGGTATGAGCAATTACTCTTTAATTGACACCCGATTTCTAGCTGTTACATTATACTTACACTGTATTTCACATCAATTTGAATGGTTTGGCTATCTCATTTTCACCCTCTGTTGGATATGTCTTTATGGATTGAGCTTTCATATGATAATTTCTTTGAATTGGTTATTACTATTGACAATTTACCCCTGTGGAAAATTATGATACAGGAAATGACTTCCTCAGTTGCTTCTATAGTACAGATATATCATGAGATATCTCTGTGGAGATGTTATGTTGACATGATTAACCCTTGTCCCATCTTAGAGAAGCTATATGCATAATTTTAAAACACAAAATGAAAAAGTATGCTAAGTGATAGAAAGATTCCAAATCACTGAAAATTACTGGAAAATTACTGGGTTCTGGGATCTACTCTTTCCAGCTGTTTCATATTTACTATAATTGAGTGAAATATATATGAAAGAGAATGGACAGAGCTTGTCTCAATGCTCTGGTTGTTTCTCTTGGGTATGAATTCTTTCATGGGGTGTTTTGGGGGAAGGGAATCAATTTGCTACCTACCTGTTTATTTTAAAGAATATCTTCAATTTTTGGAATGTTGTTGGAATGAAAGTGGACTGTGCGATGGAGAAAAATTATGCACGGCACCATTTGGAATCTAGGAATTCCCCCATGGGCCATTTTGTGGTAGATAATATTTGTTGCATACTGCTGTGGTCTCTCTAAGTTTGTTATTGTTATGCTCACTAAACTTTTCCAGATGTTGAAAAATTCCAGGAGTTCAGGTTGAGTTTCCTTTGGAAGGCTATCATTGGAAGGCAGTCATTGGTGTTTTGTTATATTTGAGTTCCTTTACAAATGCTAATGTTCTAATACTCACTGATAACTAACATTAGCAAACTGTCTTTGCCAGTGAGGATGCTTAATAATAGAATATTTAATCAAAAGGCAAGGAACTAATTTGCTACTTTCTCTAAGGAATTAAGGTGGATTTTATATGTGACTCTGAATGACATAAAATGCTTGAATATCTACTGAGAAATCAGAATCAGTACGTGAATGATAATTACTTTAATTACATTTTAATGTTAAAAATAACTTAAGAGTGTTTTGGTTTTTCAAACAAAATTCAATGTAATTTTGATGGCATTTCTCAAGAAAAAATATGAAGCATAATATTTCTGTTTGCTATATTGTTTTCTCATTCTTCCAATGTGTTATCCAAAATGCCAGGGCCCCAGGACGGCACCCACAATTAATACTCAATAGGGGAATTTTATTAGCTCAAATAAAATCAGCTATGTCGGCTTGGGCAATTCAAAGCAAGAATTAAGCCTGTGTATATCAGTTCCAAGAAACAGAGTGCAAGTTCCAAAAAATAGTTTTCTTTATGAATCAAAGGCTATCACCATTCACACAAGGACACTCACTCACATACACATTCAGGAACTAATGAAATAAAAGGTGGTAACAGAGAGTGACTTAAGGAGTTGCAGAGGCCAATCCTGTACTGGTTCCAGATGCAGAGCTCCAGTCAGGGGATACTGGGAGGAGAAGTGGCTCAGCAAGCTGCCTAGGGATCGCGGCATGGCTAGCAGTACTGAGGAGTCAAGTGAGATATGGGCAGAGTGTTTATCTGATCTCAAGTGAGACCTAATTGTTGGTACCTAAGCAGCCATATTTATAACCTGTCCTGTAGCAGAATTCAGGATTAAGGAGTAGCTTCTTGGAGAGATGAATGAGAAAGGAACTTGTGAATGGCTGGATAATCAGTGAAATGTCCTTGGACAAAGGAGTATCGCTCCCAGAGGGGCGTTAACTTGGATTTCTGTTCACTTCTAAGCACAAGGTCTGTCACCCACCATGACTCATATCAGTGATGGGATTATGTGAGTTCCAGTCTTGGTTGATCTATCCTTGGTTACATGCTTATGAGTTCCCTCATGCTGCACCTCATGGAGCTCCTTATATAGTATGGCTATTTTCCCACACTGCGGCACCCTCATGGCTACATGAGTTAAACATCCCTTTAATATCAGCTTGATATCAGAAAAGAGAGGAAATGAAGGAAAACTGGACCTTGGGTAACACATGACTTCTCCTATTTTTGCTGTTGGAGTTTTCACTCTGGCAGGCAACAAATGCAACAGACTGTGAAGTGCACACGGGAAGAGGGGTGGAAAGAGCAGGAAGAGGTAGCCCATGGTGCACTGCCTTGTGGGAAGGAACTGCAGTGTGGAAAGAAGGTGTCTATGAAATGCAGAAGCATTCCTAAGGTGACGGTATAGGAAGATGGAAGAAAATAGACATCAGAAGTGGATAGTTACAAAACAGATGTTACCAAAAATATTGGACGAAGAGGTGCCATTGAAAGAGGTAAGAGGATCATAAAATGGCATTCTGGGAGAAAGGAATGGAAGGTGGGAGATTCAAAGATGGCCTGAGGAAAAAATGACAGGTTCCACAACATCAAGGATCATTTTATAGCTAATATAGACTTATTTTCAACATTTTAGCAAGTGTATTTTTGACCAGAAGCAGTATTGCAGATACAGTAATTGCAGATAAATATGGCCAGTTGGAAATTTTCAAAAAGGAATATATTTTCTGTAAAAAACACAACTGCTTTGTTATTCAATTACATTTTTTTTGTATTTTTGTGTGTGCTTTTCAATCAAGAGGAATTTCTATGTAGCATTATTCAAAATGCACCCCATTTCAACCACATGGGGATTATAAATAAAATAGATCTTGTTGAGAAATCATACATCCATGTCAATGTGTTCACCTATTTCAACACCAGGTGTTTTAAGTAGTTATGGGGATCATTGTGGACTATTATAATAAGTAGACTATAATTGTTTATGGTTTTTAGAAATTAATGGATTTATAGGGAGAAATTAATAGATTTATCTGTCTTCTTCCCGTTGTTGTCATTGTGATTGTTACTGCTGCTGTTATTCCAAACCTCAAGCAACCAACAGAGAGACCAACACCATTTACTTTTGGGTTGAATAAAGGTATGAAACAGTGGGAGTGCCTACAGCAGCCAGGGGAAAGACTACTGGTGAAGTGCAACTTTTGCTGCCATCTAATGTGTGCAACTATTTCTGCAGAGTTGAGCTTCTCAGACAATGTGGAGCACCATCTTAAGGTAAACCTTGTTGGGAGTGGTGGTTGCTTTTGGTTTTCCTATTTTTTAAAAAATTACATTCGCTGATTTCAGTGTGAAGTGCCTTGCTTTCCAATTTTGTCTGAACATTTCTTTCTATTTGGTCTCTCAGAGAAGTTTTAGAAAATTATGAAGATAGTTGGAGGAAGAAGGGGACAGAGGAGAAGAGTGGAACAGCAGCAGAATGATATCTCCATGCCCCAAGCAGCAGATAAACTGTTAATTTATCTGTTTCTCCAAAAAAGTAGTGCTGAAAAAATAATAGTTCTTGTTAGTTTCTCCTTCTAAAAATTATACCCACCAATCATGTATATAAAGTCTTTTTAATCATGTTGTTGATGGATGACTGGCATCATTTAAAAATAAAGGTTTTTATTTCCTGCATAATTCCTGTGTGTACTTATTTCAAACCTCTTTGTCAGTGGGTGGGTGGGTGAGAAATGGGACTTCCCAAAATGTTCCTTCTTTTTCAATGTGAAACCAGGGATGTGGAATGGTGGAAAGAATGACATTACCAACGGGAGTTTTCAACTTTATTCCAGTATACTATTTAGCACAGAATTGTGATGTCAATTTAAATGAGAAGTTATAGTTAAGAGTAGTAAATGTCTCCTTTTTAACATAAACATACTTAAGTACTTTTAAAGCTTAAACAACATAATAATACTTTTTCACTAACTTTCGTATCTCTGCATCTATCATAATGATGATATTTCTGAAGTGGTGTCTCAACCTTTGCTTCGTTAGTGATGATCTGTCACTTTTTCACTCAAACGTTTTCTTCATTAAAAATCTGTTAGATCACATAGTTAATGAATGTGGTTGCTGAAGTAGCGTTAATTGTCTTCTGCCAACTCTCTAGCTCTCAAAAAGCTTGGCTACAATTGTCTTGGTTTCTTATTATGTTTTAATTTGAATCAGAGCATGGAAAGTTATTTTTATAAATATTTTATTTGAGTAACTCATTGCAATGCTTAAGGAATAATTTGTTTCTCTGCTTGTTATGTTACATGCAATTTTATTACTTTTTTAAAAACCCTGTTAGGTTGGATGGTTAGGCATTTTGAAAAATTACACTCAAAATACCTCAAAAATCCCTAATCATGCTTAAAAAGAGTATTTGAAAAATAAGGGGGAAATGTTATTCATTGCACACAAACAACTTTTTCTGACTTATTACCATACTTTTGAAATACAACTTCCTTATGCTCTTGTTATAAAACAAACAAAAAAACCTTGTTAACAAGTATCTCTACTACTGGTACTGTACTTTGTTATATACAAACACTGATCTGAAGTTGGTTGAGGAGAAAGAATTGAAATATAATAAAATTATATATAGATATTGGCCAATAGGTGGTGCCCCAGGTTTTAGAAAACTTTAAGAAGGTTTCTCTGAAAAGCAAGCTTTAAAAATCCCCAAAAGGACTTGCACTTATAGGATTTGGTCTTGCCTAGCTCTTTTGTATGATTTTCTGGTAATATATGTTGTTTCCTGGCTTATATTTCAACTTGTAATTTCAAGCCTTCTGTTTTACCACCAGCCACACACAAGATGAAACAAGACCTGTTGTGGCTTCTGGTTTTGGATGCCATCTTGATCTGGATCCCTAGACCTATCACTTTTCCACCTCAGAATGGATTTGTGTGCCATGCTATAGCATATGCTAAGTGTTATTGTTGCTCAACATATTCTAATGTGCCTGAAACTGCATTTCTTGGCAATCAGGTACAACACTACCACTTGGATCTTAGAGTAGCTTCAGACATACTCTAATAAAAACTGAATCTTTGGAGCTGTGAGGTGTATTTTGAAATCTCTAATAAATAAACCACAGTGAGGGCCAGTGTGGAGTGGTTTGGGTGTGAGATTAGGACTCCTGAGACTAGGGTTCAAATCCTGGCTTGTCCATGTAAACCCACCAAATGACCTTAGGTAAGTCACACTCTCTCAGACTCAGACGATGGCAATAGCAAACCCCTTCTGTAGAAATTTGCCAAGAAAATCCCATATGGCCTTAGAATTGGCATAAGTCAGAAATGACCTGAAGGCACACGACAACAACAATTGAGTGCCATGATATTAGCTGAAACCACAGGGATTCTTCACAAGCTTAATGACATTGGAAGACAGTATGACAGCTAAGCCCAAGAATAGGACACATTGGCCTGTTACAGACTGCCAAAATAAAGCTGCTTCGGGTCTCTTTGGAGGTATGATGTTTAAATGATGCATGCATCCTAAGAATCCGGAAGCTGCACCAAAGCTGCACTCCAGTGCTTAGGAATGGAGTGTGGCTTTGGCGCAACCTCCGGACTCTTAGGACCCATGCATCATTTAAATAGCATACCTCCAAAGAGACCCGAAGCAGCTTTATTTTGGCAGTCTGTAACAGGCCATTGTAAAACAAACTGCGTAAAACAACAGATTTCCCAGAGACATGTGCCTTATGTGTTATTTTTAAAAGAGGAAGGGAGAGAAGGAACTTGTGTTTACAGTGATAAACTTGAAAATGTTATTGGCACATGCAGTTTGTTAGTTTTCTTTCCCTCATCATTTCATATATGTGTCCTTCACTGCATGTCTAACCTTATCTCTATCCTTGCATTCTTGGCTAAGTCTCAGATGAAATATTATGTCTGGTGTGGGTAGATACATTTCCCTAAAGGACACAGATTTGGCAGGAAGAGAGTTCAGTGAAGAGCACCAAAGAAGTAGGCACTAGTTAACTCAGTGGGATTTGTTTTTGAGGAACTATGCACTGAATTGGGCGATAAATGATAGACCATATAGAAAAACTGGGGAGGCAAAGAAATTGATATAATATAATGGAAGGCTGGTTTATGAAGGCAAAGCCATGGAAACAATTTGTATTTGGAGAGATCCCAGTGATGAGGAGGTCCAGGTACTAGACAAATAGGCTGAAATGTTGTATCAGGAGATGTACTTTTGGCACATAGTTACATCTCCATAGCCACATCTCCTAATGTCTCCCACCAAACCCACCTTTTAGTCTTAAACCCCCAGCATAGGCATTTCTATATCATTGGCAAGCAGGAGGATTAGCAAAGTTGTGTCCAATTATTTTTCTGTAGGTGGATTTGCTGCAAGAGATATCTGCAGGAACCTCCTGTGGTTTGGGGGTTATTTTGGGGGGGGGGGGGGAGTCACTGCATATGGCAATCCTTGCAAAATATTGCAAAATGAGTACAGTTGCACATATTTTCCATTCTATGTGTGACCATATTGTTAATCTATTATATTTATCTCAACTGATGTATATCTTGTTCTGCCCAATAATATGCTAAACAGCTAGCAACATATTGCATCCACCATGCCATTACTCACTAAAAGAGCACCAAAACCAGCAGGTGAAATTGAAAGGAATAAAAACATTACACAGAGTTAGAGATGAAAAATATAATACATTCATTTAAAGAACAGGGTTTCAAAACAGTAAAAGAAAAATTACTGACAAAAGGTTGAAATTGATGGGGCAAGCTATTCACCAGATGGGGTCTCTCAGTGTTGGCAAGGCATGGGGCCATGATACATTAGTCACCAACAGTTTCTCAGAGGGAAGGCAATCAGCCTTGAAGAGGTCAGAAAAGTTCCAGTCTCAGTAATAAATTACCTCTTCTAATATTCATCAAACCACTAGTATATGAGAAACTTTGCAGGAGAAATTGAGGAAATTTCTGTCTGCATGCTGTAATATAACAGCATCATATGATCAAGTCATGGAAGAGTGCACCAATGATTTCTGAAGCTCCACAAATGAAAGTGTCACTTCTTGATGACTGAAAAAAGCAGTTGAGTAGGAGAAGTCTGCTTTGCAGTTGGCTGGATTTCCAAACTACTTTTCCTTGCTGATAGAACATGGTACATTTGTGGCCTCACAGCAAAGTTGTTAAAAGCTGAAAGAAAGCTGATATGTGATTAGGTCAGCAATGTAGAAGTTCACAGAGTGAAAAACTGCAACCTTTTCAAAAGGAGCTAATTCAAAGCAACTTGTTTTGTTTCCTGTCCTGCGTAACCCTTCAAATGTGAGAGTGAAGGACATCAGAAGGCAGGATCCCACTGTGAAAAATTGCTGCCTCTCTGTAGCAGCTGTCTTCCCAGATGATCTAGGCATTCAAAGAACTTCCTGTGGATGTACATCTTCAAAACAATCTGTTGGTTAACTGTGCAGAATCAGGATCCAAATTAACACTAATTGAAAGCATTCATATTTCATCAAGGGCTACCTTTGGAAACATGTGTATTTTTTTTAAAAAAATAAGAACATTAAGATAATAGCAAACATTCTAATCATTCAGTTCAGTTCATTTTATAAGAAGGAATAACTGAAAGTGATTCCCCTTGCTATTTTTTTTTATTAAGACTGGTTAGAGGAGTACAGTAGCATTGTTCAGCAGCACTTAAAATTCTGAGTTTTCTTTTTCAAATGATAGGCTTATTTTAGATGTATCATAACCATATTTCACATAAGCATATTATACATGCCTGCTTAAATAAAAAACATACCTACACATTCTACATTCCATACCACTGACACTGTTTAATATACTTATCTCAAATAATGTATATATCACTTTGTAATCCCAAAAATATTCAGTGGCTTACTTGCTTTACTTTTTAACTGTAGGTTTGTTACACCTGAAGTTACTAATTACAGATAACTATATCAGTACAGAGACTATAGTCAATAAATTTATAATAATAATAATAATAATAATAATAATAATAATAATAATAATAGTTTTTATTTTTATATTTCCTGCCTCCCCCTACGGATCGAGGTGGGAGTACAACAGCAAATTTAAAATTACAATTCAGTTAAAACACATTCACAAAACACAACAATAGATCGATCCTATAAAATTCAATATCAACATATAACTTCCTATTTATGCTCAAAATGAAGTGTCTTCTTATAATTGTTATAGCAGATCAGGGGGATAGGCTCGCCGGAAGAGATCCATTTTGAGTGCCTTTTTGAAGGCATCTAAGGTGGTAATGAGACGGATCTCCTCCGGCAAGCCATTCCACAATTTGGGAGCCATAGCAGTAAATACCCTGTGAAAAGTTGATCTTAATCTAGTCTTTGGATAAATCAAGAGGTTCTTCCCAGTTGTTCTGAGAGTGTGGGGCAGATTGTGTAGGGAGAGGCATTCGTTGAAGTAACTCGGGCCCAAGCCATGTAGGGCTTTAAAGGTAATAACCAACACTGTGTACTGTGCCTGGAAACTAATTGGCAGCCAGTGAAGCGATTTTAGTACAGGTGTTATGTGGTCTGACTTAAGTGTTCCAGTTACCAATCTGGCAGCCGCATTTTGCACTAATTGAAGTTTCCAAACTTGGTACAAAGGTAGCCCCATGTATAGCACATTACAGAAATGAAGATGAGAGATTACCAGTGCAAGTACCACTGCTTCAAGGTCCTTTCGGTCCAGGCAGGGATGCAGTTGGCGTATCAACCGAAGCTGATACCAGGCACTTCTGGCCATCGCATCTATCTCAGATGATAACTGTAGAGATGGATCCAGAAGTATCCTCAAACTGCGAACTTTGTCCTTCAGGGGAAGTGTGACCCTATCCAGGACTGGTTGACAAATCTCCATACCTGGACTTGGGGAACCTATCACAAGTACCTCCATTTTCTCTGAGTTCAGCTTGAATTTGTTTTCCCTCATCCAGCCCATTACTGACTTAAGACAGACATCCAGAGGAGAGATGCCATTCCTAGTCACTGCATCAGTCACAGACATAGAGAAGGAGATTTGGGTGTCATCAGTGTACTGATAACACTGCGCCCCATGTCTCTGGATGATCTCTCCCAGCAGTTTCATGTAAATGTTAAACAGCATGGGGTACAGAATGGTGCCCTGAGGGACACAAGATGTCAGTTCTCTTTTAGAAGAGCATATGTTCCCCAGCTTCACCATCTAGAAGCTGCCCGAGAGGTAGGAATGGAACCACTGGAGCTCAGTGCCCCCAATACCTAACTCCCTCAGGCGTTCTCGAAGTATACCATGGTCTATTGTATCGAAAGCCGCTGAGATGTCCAAGAGCACCAACAAGGTCACACTTCCCTTGTCAATGCCAGGATGGAGATCATCGACTAAGGCAACCGTGGCTGTCTCAACACTGTATCCTGTCCTAAAGCCAATAAAATTAGAAGAAGACTAGGATTGTGAAGGGCAGCTATGAAAGAACTGGACAAAATCATTAAGTGTAAAGATACAGCTCTGAACACTAAAGTGAGGAACGTCCAAGCCAATTATTCTCCATCACCACATACAGAAGTGAGAGATGGACAGTGAAGAAAGCCGATAGAAAGAAAATAAACTCATTTGAGATGTGGTGTTGGAGAAGAGTGCTGAGGATACCATGGATGGCTTAGAAGACAAACAAATGTGTTCTAGAAAAGATCAAGCTTGAACTCTCCCTGGAAGCCAGGATGACTAAACTGAGGCGGTCATACTTTGGCCACATCATTTGGCATTGAAAATATCTAGGGCCCAAGATAGACAGGCAGGAAGCGGTGTGCCGGTGCCAATACTAGGATTCGGGAGCACGCACCAATTGCACGCTCCCAAACCCTAGTTTGTACTGATGCTGCCGTCATGGCGGCCTCCCGTCCCCACAGGAGCTGCCATGATGATGCAAGTGTGGCACTGCGTCTATGTTGGGTGCTGCACTTGCATCATAGACATGCCACAATGCGCTAATGGCACACTGATGGTGGTGCCCATGCAAGCCAAAAAGAACCCGCTTTCAGTGGGTTCTTTTTGGCATGGAAGGAGCCCGTGTGGTATGGCTGTTGCAGGCTCCCTCAGGAGCAAAAACGAGCGGCTCCAGCCTGCCCTTTTGGGGCGGTCTGTCGAGCCCCTAGATTGAATCTGTACATACAGTGGACCCTTGTTATACGCTGGGGTTTGGTTCTAAGATCCCCCATGGATAACAAAATCCATGGATGCTCAAGTCCCAATAAATATAATGGCAGAGGAAAGTGATGTCCCTTATATAAAATGGAAAATCAAAGATTGATATTTGAAATTTATACTTTTTTTAACATTTTCAAACCGTGGATGCTTGAATCTGTGTACAGACGGCCCTCTCCTTACGCGGGGGATCCGTTCCGGACCCCTCCGCGTAAGGCGAATTCCACTTATGCTCAAGCCCCATTGGAAATAATAGGGCTCGTGCACGGCGGTGTGGTGGCACGGGGCGCCATGGGCACGTGCGCCCATTCAATTGAATGGGACATGCCTCCCCTTCCGCCCCACACACTCCCTGTGGCTTGAGCGCATAAGCTCAAGTCAGCGTAAAGCGCGCCCGCGTATGACACGGGCACACTGTATAAAAAATCAGTAAATCAGTGTATAAGAAGAGCCAACTGTACATTTACATAGAATCCAGATTTCACTTAGAATCATAGAATCATAGAATTGTAGAGGTAGAAGAGACCACAAGGGCCATCCAGTCCAACCCCATTCTGTCATGCAGGAACTCTCAATCAATGCATCCCCAACAGAGGGCCATCCAGCCTCTGCTTAAAGACCTCCAAGGAAGGAGACTCCACTACACTCTGAAGGAGTGGGTTCCACTGTCGAACAGCCCTTACTGTCTGGAAGTTCCTCCTAATGTTGAGGTGGAATCTCTTTTCCTGTAGTTTGCATCCATTGTTCTGGCTCCTAGTCTCTGGAGCAGCAGAAAACAAGCTTGTTCCCTCCTCAATATGACATTCCTTCAAATATTTAAACAGGGCTATCATATCACCTCTTAACCTTCTCTTCTCCAGGCTAAACATCCCCAGCTCCCTAAGTCGTTCCTCATAGGGCATGGTTTCCAGACCCTTCACCATTTTAGTTGCCCTCCTTTGGACATGCTCCAGTTTCTCAGTGTCCTTTTTGAATTGTGGTGCCCAGAACTGGACACAATATTCCAGGTGGGGCCTGACCAAAGCAGAATATATTGGCACTATTACTTCTCTTGATCTAGACACTATACTTTTATTGATGCGGCCTAAAATTGCATTGGCCTTTTTAGCTGCCGCACCACACTGTTGACTCATGTTCAAATTGTGGTCTACTTGGACTCCTAGATCCCTTTCATATGTAGTCTTATTCAGCCAGCTGTCCCCCATCCTATATTTGTGCATTTCATTTTTTCACCCTAAGTGCAGTACCTTACATTTCTCCGTGTTGAATATCATTTTATTAGCTTTGGCCCAGCTTTCTAGTCTATTCAGGTTGTTTTGAATTTTGATCCTGTTCTCTGGAGTATTAGTTATTCCTCCTAATTTGGTGTCAACTGCAAATTTGATAAGTATGCCCCCAATTCTGTCATCCAAGTCGATGTTGAATAGCACTGGGCACAGGACAGAGCCTTGTGGGACCCCACTGGTCACTTCTTTCCAGGATGAAAGGGAGCCATTGTTGAGCACCCTTTGGGTTCGACCAGTCAACCAGTTACTAATTTATGTAACAGTTACCTTGTCTAGCCCTTCTTTTCAACTATATGCCTTATGAACAGACAAACAGGATCTCAGATGATTTTGCACAATACATGCATATTTACTTTATATAGGTACATGTGGAAACACAGGACTGTGTTTCATCTCATACATTTATTCACAATTTGTTATTGCAAAAGTATGCTTGTCACAGAGTTCGGATGATGACATACCCTGTGAGAGCTATAAATACATCATGATAAAACCACCTGCAATAAGAGAAAAAGAGTAAAGCAATTAGAATGTAACATACATATGGATATAACACACATTCCTCACCCTCTGCCTTGACTGTTTTTCAATCTCAGCCATTTTCTTCACTCCTCCCCATTTCATCTCCATCTCTGTGCTCGGATGTCATTGAGTTTCTTGTCTATACATGTCATACATTTGCTAACTCAGTTGTTCCATTTCCTGACTCTTACCATGGCAACTTTAGCTATGCATTGCAAAATCTTAAGAAAAATATCCTGCTTTCCCACTGTTGCTATTTTTTACAGCTAAAAAAGCAGAATGTGTCTTATTTCTTTCAAGGTACCTTCTACCCACTTTGGTGTCTGGGTAAGAGCAGCACTCTATGGACTCTTCCAGACTGCTCAAGAGCTCCAGGAAGCATCAGGATATTCAAGTTTAGGATTTCACACCTTGCAAAGGTTGTTTTCATTCTGACAGTGGCATCACATGAATCCTGGGGGGGGGGGTGACACCCTAAGGAGGTGACACCATTGTTCCTCAAGCATCTGCGTTTGGACAGAAATGGGCTGTGGCACTCCCCTGTGCTCTTTAAAATGCTGAAGAGAAAGTGTGAGTGGGGTGAGGTTCAGTGGGAAGACAAAAGAGAGATCCCAGGTTGTTTTTAAAACATAATTACAATTTAAAATTTCAAAGTTTAAATTTTATATTTTTGAAATGTTTTAAAACATTTCTTTAAAAGCATAACATTTTACCAATTTCATCAGTGGGGCTGTCTGAAAATACAGGCGAAGGAACCAAGATTATAGACACAGATATGCAATATTTACTGTATATACTCATGTATAAGACTAGAAATTTTAGTCAAAAAACTGACCTAAAAAACCCTGAGTCAACTTATACATGGGTCAATGTAAGTACTGTACTTTAACTCTTATAAAAAGGGAACTATCCCTTCATGAAAGGCAAAGTGTAACCTGTCTTAAAAGCACTAAACCCCTCTGCTCTCTTAGCCAACCAGCCTTCAGTGGGAGCATAAACAGTTATGCCTGCTGGAATTTTAAGTTCTTTGGCATCATTTTCCTTTGCTTCATTCTATAGATCCTGTGTCACATGCCCCTAAATTTTACCCTCAACTTATACATGGGTCATATCAAAATCTATCATTTTAGCCCCAAAATCTGACCTTGACTTAGACATGAGTATTGAGCCTATATCAAAAATTTCTGGGACAGGGGAACCAGCCCTCCACCCAGGGATGTAGCTAGGATTTTAGGAAGGGGGGGGGGGTTCCAGACTAAGTGCCACCATTATAATGGGGCTTGAGTGCGGCGGCGCAGCAACACACACCATTCATTTTTCTAATGGAAGGGGGGGGTCAGGATCCCAAGAAACCCCCCCCCTTGGTTACGTCCCTGCTCCACCCACCTTATAGTGGGGATAAAAAAGTTGTGGTTAGAAATTACAAAAACTCTTGGGGTAGGAGGAATGTTGTATGACTAGCAGAAAAAAACACTAATAAGTGCAGCTATACCTCCTGCTAAATCCCAAGGCTTTTGGTCAGTTTGGAAGATACCTATAGCATCTCCCAGGGACTAAGAATTTGAGACAGCAGCTCAGTCTCAAAAGCAAATGTTACATATTGGCTTTCCTTGGCTTTTTGCAGGAAAAAAAGGTCTCTTTGGAAAGCAACATTGAATCTAAACCTCCAAAATTAATATGAACGTTGGTGGATTGAAGACATGTGTAGTTATACCTAGCCAAGCCCAATCATCAAGGTACCATATCTTTTTTTTAGGGCTGGGCCTACCACTAGTCTGCCTTGGTTAGCAGATGATGGGTGGCAAGATGTTGGAGGACAGGAGAGTGCCTGCCCCATGGCTTGCTGTATACCCCCTAAACCACCTTGGATAAGATGGAAGATGCTGACCTTTAGCAATTATATAAGATTCCATTGCTGGTCTGGTCATGTTCTGTACATGGAATGGAAGAGAAGTAGCATTTTGTTCTTTGCTGCAGGCAGCAAAATGTCGTGAGTTGGCCCTTCCTTTTTCTCAGCAGCTGTGATGTTCATAAACAACAGAAACAAGCAGCTGAAATATCTTTTATGTGGAACTATTAGCATTTAAAATATTGGATGCTAACTTTTAGAACACATTCTCTTTTTGGGCTTAATCTTAGAAACAAAGGTTGTTTGCAATTTAGTTTACTGCATCTTAATTTACTTCTATATTCCTGTCCTTACCACCACCCCCCACCCCCCACCCCCCAAAACAAACCTACAGGTATACCTCAGTTAACAAAGCAGATGTGTTCCTGGGCTTTATTTCTTTAACAGAAACTCTTGGTACCAGAGGTAGAAATAACATCAAAAGAATAGGGAAAGTTTAATGGAGTACAAAACAAACAAACAAACAAATAAATATGAATGGCAGTTCAACATGTTTCAGCAAACTTTTAATTCAAAACTGACATTATGCACATGTGAAAAGAAACATCTAGGCCAAGTAATTCCTGTATAAGTAAACAAAACATTTGACTCTTCTAGAGGCCACTTGAAAGGTTCTTCCAAAATGCTTCGCAGGATTATTTTCTCTCTCAGGTGTCTTCACTTTTCTTCTGATTTCTATTCTGATGGCAATTTATACTTTTTCAACCCACCAGGGTACCTCATGAGGAAGATTAATCTGTTCTCTCACTTTCTTTATGTTTAGCTCTTCACACATGTTCAGTGATTCAGAAGGCAACCGTTTAATCTTGCCTGTTTTACTTAAGTACCCACAACTGCAGTAGGATCACATAAACTAGAACCCCATTCTTTCTCAGGTCAAGCTTTATTGCAGAAATGCCGCTGCAACCCAGCACTGAAATTCTGTGTTTCTCCATCCATCCTTCATCATTCTCCCAATGGTATGCTGCAAAAAACCTTCCAGCTGAACAGAAGACAAGAAGAGGGCATCTGGACTAGGTTTCCATAAAAAGATTTGGTAAAAAGGAGCTTCTTTGTCATAGGCTTTGTTAGCTGAGGTATGCCTGGACTGATTCCGCTTTCCTTGTCCCCATGTACTGAACATTTAAGTCTGATGAAGAAGTTGAATAAATTAAAAAAGTGGGTTCCTCCCCTCCACACACTCACTTTCTAGTTCTGTCCAAAGAAAAGTATCAGTATCCTGTTTCTTCTCTTCTTGTGAGGCTCGGTTCAATTTAAATCATATGAACATTCACAATCGACATTAAAAAGATTTGAGTTATAGATTGGAGAATACTGTTAACAATGCCATGTTCCTACCTTGTTAAGTGTGAATTAAATTAGGAAGAGTTAATATAACAGAGAGCCTAAGTGTGCTGCTGTTTGGTATTGCACTACTGTCGATAAGTTGATTTGATTATTTGATTATTTTGTCCAGTTAATGATATTGTCAGTTGTTAGTTCTGCAGAAGATCTAATTCAAGATAGCATTATCTTTTATATACAAATAAATCACCACATCCCGATGTTTTCCAAACCTCAATGTTAATCAGAAAAGAAAAAAAAAAAACCTTCAAACTCTTGGAAATTCAGGATGACTTGATTCATGTTTTAGTCAGACCTACTGGAGACTTCCATATTTCCTAGCAGTCTGTCTTCATTCTGTTTTCCTTATTACCAAAAGGTAAAGAATGAACACTGTCTGACTGAAATAAATTGGATAACGCTGAAGAGAAACAGGTGTCTCTTGGAAAAGGTCAGGTCTGCTGCCTGTGCTAACTGTATTCTCTCTTTTGAAGCAGCTGTCTGGCAATTCTGTGTCGTCCCTCTCTTGGCCCCACAGGAGAAGCGGTTGATTGTTCCTTTTGGAAATACCTCCAGTGTCTCTTTGCTCAAAGCGAGCCCATATTTTAAATCTGAATTCCTTCCTTGCAATGGAATGCAATTTTATAATGTCTTTGTTCCACTGCAAAAGAAAAATTGTGAAGCACCAGCAGCAATGATGGCAATCACATCTAAGTGCCATATTTAATTTTTTTCTCAAAAGGTTTGAAAAAAAGAAGTTTCTCTAATCATGGTACCTGTTGCAGAACTATTTTTCAAATGAGACAATTATCCTGACATTCAAGATGTCATTCCAGGCTTCTATTAAAAAAAAATTGTTGTAGATTGTCAAAGATAACAAAAGTAAAACATATCCCTTGAGAATCTAAGTAAATCCTAGAGCTGCCAAATATTTTCTAGAAGAGTTCCAGTGTCTTTAATAGCTTCCCCACTTCAACTGTTGTATCATTCATACAGCTGCAATGATGAGAAATGTTCACACTACTCAAGTTTTGCTTGTTTTGCAAGCACTTCAAGGACACTGAAGATCAAACTGTAGTAAAAGAACCTCTTGGTCAGTGTCTTAGGTTTCTTCAAGTTTTTAGTCTACTCTTCAACACACCCCTCCATGGCAAAGCACCCAACAGGTTTTCAGAGCTTATCCTGCTCTCCTCTCTGCTAGTGCTCTCTGTGTGCAGTCCTCTCACAACAAGATGAGTTCATATCATGAGAAACTCTGAACCATCTAATACCTTCTCTTCTCTTGGAAATTTATCACATGGGAGAGAACATGGGATTTAAACTGAAAACCTCTTGCAAAAGTGGAAAAAATACCAGACAATGTCCAGGTTAAAGCAACATTAATCTGGACAGAAACTAGAAAATACACACAAAAATGTAATTGATTTTCAGATGAAGTTGGCGTTAAAGTGCATTAATGCATAACTAACTGGGAGAGAAAGTGGAGAAACAACAGCCACTTTTTACTTTCTGGATTTTCCGAAAGTAAAAAGAATTGCATTTTGGTGACCATACAGTATGGTTAATGTTGTGTTAATTCTCATTAACCCTGATGTGTCTGAAAATCAACATCACTTTTGCATGTCTTTTTTTGGTTATTTTTGGGTTTTAAATCCTGTTTCTGCACGGGATGCTCCCTGTGTGATAAACTCCTTGGAGTGATTCTTACATATTCTGTGATGGCACCAAAGCATGGATTGGGAACAGTGCACTTTGGGGATGAGGTATGTTGGTTATCAAATGTAGATCTGGGGGAGAAAGAACCATCCTTAGTATGGAGGCCTACACTGAAAATAAAATAAGATACTGTCTGTCATCATTAGTCACATAGATCCAAAACAAATTATAAAAATAATCTAGATTGAGACCATTTTAATTTCCCTGGCTCAATGCTAGGGAATTCTGGGAACTGTAGTTTTGTGAGACATTTAGCCTTCTCTGTCAGAAAGCTCTGGTGCCACAATAAATTCCCAGAATTTGCTAGCACATTGTGGTGAGCTACTTTCCTAGTGTCTCCCTGTTTTGTGTGTGCGTGTATTTTCCCATTCTGAGTTGGTAGTCTCAGGGCTTTGGAGAATAGTTTTGATTGCTGCAGTACCTGATAGCTCTAGACTTCATCAGGACATGTGCACATTCTGCATCTTTACTTGGAAGTAACTCCCAAGAATTCATCCTAGATAACAAGAAAACTGAAATAGTCAAGGGGTTTGCATACCTTGGATCAAACATGCTGGGGTAGCTGTGGTGGCCATTTACCAAATACAAACAAAAATCAATCAGTGATAACTTTATTGGCCAACTGAAATGCACAATATACTTGCTGCAAGCTTTTGAACATTGGATCAAACATTAGTCAATACAGAGACTGCATCCAAGGAATTAGAAGAAGGCTAGGACTGGGAAGGGCAGCTATGAAAGAACTGGACAAGATCCATAGTGTAAAGATATAATTCTGAATACTGAAGTGAGGATTATCTAAACCATCATATTCCCCATCACCATGCATGGATGTGAGAACTGGAAAGTGAAGAAAGCTGATAGAGAGAAAATCAACTCATTTGAGATGGGGTGCTGGACAAGAGTGCTGAGGATATCATGGACAGCCAAGAAGACAAACAAATGGGTTCTAGAACAGATCAACCCTGAAATCCCCCTGGAAGCCAGGATAACCAAATTGAGGCTGTCGTACTTTGGCTACATTGTGAGAAAGATGAATAATTGGAAAAGACAATAATGCTAGGAAAAGTAGAGGGCAGTAGAAAGAGAGGGAGACCAAATCCCAGATGGATGGAAGCAGAGAGCACAGACTTGAGCCTGTAGGAACTGAGCAGAGCAGTGGATGACAGGGGATCTTGAGGATGTCTCATCCATGGTCTTGCCATGTTTCAAGGTTGACTAGAGGGGATTTAACAACAACAAACTCTCACTGTTTTCAATGGGTATACTCATAAGCAAATATGCATGCATACAACACTGTGTACAGAAAAGCAATAGAGTAGGCACAAGCCTCTTTTGCTCTACCAGTCTTTGAGGAAATGCTGCAGATTTTTCTGTGGTGATGACCTTCTCAGTCTCAATCTGTCATTTTGGAATTGAAGCAGTCTATCTATCCTTGGTTTGTTTCCTGCCTTGGAATCCACTTGGAAATGAACCTGCTTTCAGCTAACTGTGGCTGAGACCCTTTTCAGCAGCCACAGAGGGAGCCCCCCTGATGGAGCCCTATGATGTCAGGTTGAATCGTGCAGTCGGCTGGCAACTAAGAGGAGAGGAATCCCACACTGCTCTTAGACAGCAGGACTTGCTAGTGCTACTGCCCAGGGAGAAGCAGCACCAGGACTACTCGGTTCCCTCCTTGCCTTCTGAGCAGCAGAGCCTCCTGGCTCTTCCTTCCAGCTGTCCACATGAGGACCCAGCAATGCTCCAGCTGCGAGTCTGGGGGTGCCCACAGTGGAGAGAACTGTAGCAGCAGTGGCAGCTCAGGGCTCTCCCCAGGATCAGATTCTGATAGCAGTGGTGTGGTGTGCGGTGGCGGCGGAGGTGGTATGAGAGGGGTCCTTTCCAGGTACTGGAGCTTGGAGAGCCTTCACTCAGCTTCTGGTAAGGAAAACTAACATTCTTCCTTTGTGATCTTGCACTGACCTTGGAAGAGCAAACTGGAAGGGAATAGAGCATTTTGACAAACTGGGGCTGGGCAAAAGGGTCTACTCTGGATGGCTGAATGAACATTTATACCTGTGCAGTTGGGGCTTGGCATCCTGCCCAAGGCTTTACAGCCCAAGCCAAAGCACCTGATCTTCACACTTCTGGATTCAAGAGTTCAGAAGCAAGGATTTAAGGGCTTTGAAAATACTCATCGTCTTTTTTTTGTGCACATCCCAATCTGCCCTTGCATCTTCTGTGTTATGAAAATGTCCTGTCTGTTTTGGAATTAAGATTAGCATTACAGGATTTTATAGCCCGATTTGTAGTCCTTTTGTCTTGTTTAAAGGACTGATCCTGCTAATTCTTTCCCCTCCTCTCCATCCCCCCCAAACACACTTCTGGCTCAGTCCTTCCAGTATTTGTCACTCAAGTGGTGCTATATATACTGAGCGGTAAGAGCTGTACACATAATATAACAGGGAGATTTTTTAAAGCCATCCTGTTTGATTGTTGATTGCTGGACATTTCTTATCATGAGTTTTTGGATGACTGAGGTTGCATTTTTTATCTACAGCTATAGTAAATAGAAAAATAACTTTTTTGATTGGATTAGTTTTGGCATGGGTCTCCAAACTAATGGAATTTCCCAGTGATTTTGCTGTATAGGCTTAACCTGGAGGGAAATATGTTCAGAATAACTGATACAACTTGGGAACCCTGTGCAAGTGTCATCTACTGTTCTGTGGAAACCTTCTGTTGCTGTTTGAAAATATTCTAACTGGAATGATATTTAATCTGTTGTGATAACTAGTAAAGACGAACAGTCCTTAGGGCTCTGCATGTCTGATGCAGAAAAGCACCACACTGTGAAAAGGATGATAAAATGTGCAGGTGCTAGACATGAGAGAAGAGCAGTTTGTGTAGACCTCTGTTCATAGGCTTTCTGAGTGAGAAACCTACTTTGCTTCCTTATGTTTTTATCTGTGGGACACTTCTGTTTAATATTCCAGTCACTCCATTCTATTATCTCTCCTGTTTTTTTCCCCTCCCTCCCCCCCCCCCCCCCCCCCAGCAGTCAGTCAGCATCCTAAGGCCACCAAGCATGTTCAGTCCTTTGGGAACTGTTGTTGGGGTTTGGGCACACACTCCCCCCCGCCAAATAAACATAATGAGAATTTTTGCCTGACCTCACCTGTTTGAATAGTAATTTCCCATACAGCACCCCATGGAAGCTGCTTAGCTTCTCACTGTAGTAGCCTCCTGTTGCAATAGTTTTCCACTGGGCACTTAGCTTCCTATTGGTTTGGTATTAATTGTTAATTCTCCTACTTCATCCCATGGTATATTTGTAGCTTCCCACTACTTCTTGTCCTAGCATGTTATCCCTGTTTGTCAAGAGGGAAAGCTGGAGGCATTTAAGGGTCAGGACTACAATAGAGTTGTTTCCAAGCTTGGTGAACTTTGACAGAGGGTGACCGAAGTTTGTTTTTAAAAGGCTTCTTAATGAATCTGCGTTCCAATCTCTCTTCCTTGTGGCAAACAGATTTGAGCAATTAAACCTCAAAGGCTCCTAGAAACAGAAGGTAACTACATATTTATAAAATACCCAAAACATTATTAATAGATTTGCAAGCAAGCCAGAGGAGAACTTGATGTCTATTTGAATACAGAGGGAAAGGGAGGAAAGTTAAAACTATCCACCGGTGGCTTTAAATCTCTTTTATGAAACTGTTAGTTTCATTTCTTTGAATGGGAAAGCATTGAAGAACAGATTGCATTTTCACTGTTGCTTTGTGGCTCTGTTGGGAGCAATGTAGAAACATGAACAGGTGATTTAAAAAACAACATAATCATACTTCATTATTGTTATTTATTTGATTTATATTCCGTGCTTCCTCATATTTAAATCACAAATTAGAAATTACAGTTATAAATTACATTTGCCTAAAATTATGAATTATAAATACATGTTAAAGTGCAATATAACTTAAGCAATACAAAGCCCTTGCTTCCTCCCTGAAAGCATATTTTCAGCTGGTGCCTGGAAGATAAGAGCATGGGGGTGGGGGGAAGAGAACACAATCTCTAGTGGAAGGGAGTTCTACAACCAGGGTGACACCACTGTCAAGGCCCTGCCATATGTGGTAGCCCCAGAAGCCATGTTAGTCTTTCGAACCACAAATTAATCCTCCCTGGGCGACCTTTAAGATAAGGTATTCAATTAACTAAAATATGTATGTAAAAGAGATGACTGCTTTGAATTTGTGTAAGACAGGAAATGTATGAAATAAATTATACCATAAATCAATATATTCTAAATTGCTCACATGAATGCCATTATTGGGAATGACTCCTATGAAGCAAATTCATTTTATGATGTTCAGGTGTGTGTTTGTAATGTGTGTGGTCATGCATGAACACTTAAACTTATGTACTGTATATATAAACTACTGTAGTTAAACAGATGCACAGGCCTCTGAAACTTTACATCTGGAATCAGCTGAATTCTTCTGGAGTCTACTCTGCTAGAATCTACTCAGCAGAAAAGAAGACTCAAAAGAGGCAATGGAGTGGTTCAACTGCAAATAATAGAAATGAAGTTCTTTGATATATTAAGAAGAATGTTTCTTTTTCATTACATTGGTGAGACAACATTTTTTTAAAAATGTTACTCATTTTAGTAATACCTGTTTAAGAAGAATTTAGCTTGTAGTACTAGCAAAGAAGAACACTAGATGAGCTGAGATGTGAGGAAATGTGAGTGAACTCTACACTGTTGATGCAACAGTGTAGAGTTTCCATCATTCCAGTTGGGAAGACACTTCTGCCTCCCATCAATGCTGTTTTTTTCCTGTCTATTTCATAGCCTCTACAGCCATCACTGCCTATCTGCCTCATGTCTCACTTGAGGAGGACTGGCTTCAGAAAGCAGTTGCTTCTTTCTGCAGTTCTTTCTTTGAAATATCCTGTTCTCAAGGAAGCAGGACCTAAATCTGGCTTTAAAGGGAGGGTGAATTCCTTGCTCAGAACTAGGCATTGTGGTTGTAATGTCCTTCAAGGGGGTCTTTGAGGATGTCTCATTCCTCAGAGCCAAATATTGGTCAATTGTCCATAACCTGGCCTCAGAGGGCTAAAGTTCTTGCAAGATCTGTTCACTGTAGTGGGAGATTTGGGCAAGTCTGTTGAGCACCTGCGTCATTTTGCGACAGTGAAGTGGCAGTATCATGTTTCACCAGCCCTTTCCATTTCACAATCCAAGGCAGTTTATGAAAGGTCATCAATTAAAATAATGCAGTAAGATTATTCAGATAGAAAAAAGATTGTTGTTGCTATAAGAAGTATTAGCTCCCTAAAGAATTCAGAAGGAAACGCAGAAGCTTTCTAGCAAAATTCTGATAATAACTGGTATTAAGAGGCATACTGCTTCTTATCTGGAAGAAAGAAACAGTTTTGACTTGTAGCTATTTAATAGACTTATCCTTAGTGAATTTGACTATTTCTGTTTAAAAGCTAGTGGCTGTCTCTCCATATTTTGAGAACAATTTCCAAAGATTATGTGCTCTGTGAAGACGTACTTTCTTTTATTTGCTTGAGTCTCCCACCATTCAGCTTCTGTGGATGAGCCAAGGTTCCTGTATTATGAGAAAGGGAGACAATTTCCCCCTTACTGTAAATAATTTTATATACCTTTATCATGCCTGCTTTTACTTGCTCATTTTTTTACAAGCTAAAAAGCCTCAGACATTGTAACTTTACAGAGTTGTGCTAGACCCTTTATCATTTTGGCTGCTTCTCTTTCTCACTC